>NC_087260.1:9374700-9587200 GCF_037042905.1 Lytechinus pictus
TATCACAAGTATTTACAACATCATTTTGACAGTAGGAAGAAGAGGAATTATTCTTTCAGATGTGCTTTTTCTTTGAATTTTCACTTCTTGAAGACCAAACTATTTAGGCAATTTATAGAGAACCTTCCCTGGCAAGAATTGTTGGTTTTGTGGGAGTAGGGTCACATACAATTGAATGAATACAACTAAATATAAAGTTTGCACAAGTAGCTCAGGCAAATTGTCAAAAAGTCTTTGCCACTTCTTTAGCAGGAATCCTGCGAAAGGATGGTATGCAAGTTTTCATTGCAGCTTTCCTGCTATCTCCACTGTTTTGTCTTTGATGGCTGATGACTTGTAATGAGGAGCTGCTTGCAGTTTTCCGGCTGTCTCCATTGTTTCGTCTATGGTGGCTGATGACTTGTAATAAGGAGCTGCTTGCAGCTTTCCGGCTGTCTCCATTGTTTCGTCTATGGTGGCTGATGATTTGTAATGAGGAGCTGCTTGCAGCTTTCCTGCTGTCTCCATTGTTTTGTCTATGATTGCTGATGACTTGCAATAAGGAGCTGCTTGCAGCTTTCCTGCTGTCTCCGTTGTTTTATCTATGGTGGCTGATGACTTGTAATGAGGAGCTGCTTGCAGCTTTCCTGCTGTGTCCATTGTTTTGTCTATGATTGCTGATGACTTGTAATGAGGAGCTGCTTGCAGCTTTCCTGCTGTCTCCATTGTTTCATCTATGATGGCTGATGACTTGTAATGAGGAGCTGCTTGCAGCTTTCCTGCTGTCTCCATTGTTTCATCTATGATGGCTGATGACTTGTAATGAGGAGCTGCTTGCAGCTTTCCTGCTGTGTCCATTGTTTTGTCTATGATTGCTGATGACTTGTAATGAGGAGCTGCTTGCAGCTTTCCTGCTGTCTCCATTGTTTCATCTATGATGGCTGATGACTTGTAATGAGGAGCTGCTTGCAGCTTTCCTGCTGTCTCCATTGTTTCATCTATGATGGCTGATGACTTGTAATGAGGAGCTGCTTGCAGCTTTCCTGCTGTCTCCATTGTTTCATCTATGATGTCTGATGACTTGTAATGAGGAGCTGCTTGCAGCTTTCATGCTGTCTCCATTGTTTCATCTATGATGGCTGATGACTTGTAATGAGGAGCTGCTTGCAGCTTTCATGCTGTCTCCATTGTTTCATCTATGATGGCTGATGACTTGTAATGAGGAGCTGCTTGCAGCTTTCCTGCTGTCTCCATTGTTTCGTCTATGATGGCTGATGACTTGTAATGAGGAGCTGCTTGCAGCTTTCCTGCTGTCTCCACTGTTTCATCTATGATGGCTGATGACTTGTAATGAGGAGCTGCTTGCAGCTTTCTTGCTGTCTCCATTGTTTCGTCTATGATTGCTGATGACTTGCAATGAGGAGCTGCTTGCAGCTTTCCTGCTGTCTCCATTGTTTTGTCTATGATTGCTGATGACTTGCAATGAGGAGCTGCTTGAAGGGTTCCTGCAAGAAAGACACGGCTCTGACTTTTATAGATGCATAGATGCCTTACATACATACCTCGTACAAATCCCATGCATGTTGATATCTTTCATTGGTCTCGTTCTTGAATAATCTTAGATTAAACTGGTTCCTCAGCTGGGCGATCGTCCCTCTATCAGTTATACTGGATGCTTTGAAGAACCTTTTATTTGATTCCTGTTTGAAATGATTCATTAATATCAATATTATTATCATAACTTATAACTTATCACTAGCACCAGATCCATGACTGTTAAAGGTGTTGAGTTATATCAGTTATTGACTCTCAACTTTCAATCGAAGGGACACGGGTTTGATTCCAAGCCATGGCGTGTTTTACTTCACCAAGAAATTTACCCACATTTTTCTGCAATCAACCCAGGTGAGATGATTCGGTACCCAATACAAAGAAATTTTGAAGGCTAGAGCACCCAATTGAGGTAGCAATGCTAAAGCAAGGGTAAATAACATTGTTCTGTTAAGCAGGGCCCACTGGGAGAAAAGTTTTCAGAACTGAAGTGGCTACCCTGGGTAAAATATATTATTATCACGATTACTATAGGCCTACCATTATTATTGATATTATCATAAATGATCAAGAAGCAAATGGAAATTCTCAAAGAATCGACACAGACAATTTTTAAAGTCCTTAGGAAGTCTATTCCACAATGTCGGACATGCATGGGGACAGGATCTTTCCTCGTAAACATTTGAATATTTTGGAATTACAAGGAAACCAGACAATGATGATAGCAGAGACCTAATTGATATGCAGATCAGGATGTGCGTATAACTGTTTTGTGAAATTAAGCGAAACTTTAAAATGTCATAACTTTGTTGTTTTACATCCGATTTTGATGAAGTTTGCAGTGTTTTGCTTGTTGTATTTATTTCTTTTTATTAAAATCAAATTCTTTTGGGGTGGACTTGTCCTTTAACTATGTAATTTGCATTGCTTTATTCTTACTTGTACATGGAGAAGTTCCTTTTGATATTCTTGAGGGCAGGCAAAAATGGGAACAAAGCGTCCATCCCCGTCTTCTCCTTCACTGCAGGCATGCCTCTGCGCATGAAGAATGGGCTCAATGTCCCCACTCATTAAGCATGGTGTCGGCTTACCTTCCTTCACAGGCAAATAGTTCTGCAAACGTTCAAGGACAGACATCATACCCTGCGTGGAGCCTGGGTTAGCATCAACTACGCCAAGTGTAACCTAGTGAACGAAGAAGACAAAAGGGATTCATGTAACAATAGTACTTGTGTTTAAATACAATAAATGATAAACTATAGGATTTGTAGAGTGCACGTATCCACCTTGTTAAGCTTGTCTACCGATTCCAGTGCTCACCGCTTTTTGAGGAATTACTTCCTGCTGGTACCCATTTACCTAGACCGATAAATAGGTCTATTTCTGTCAGGGATATGCTTCGCTGAGACTTCATCTGGCTTTGCGGCATCCCCTCAGTCAACAGAACGATGACAGTCATTTGCTCTGGCGAAAATTGCTCCGTTCTATATTCCACACCCTAATCGAATGACTAACTTCAAACAACCCTTGGTTTAACACTTTACTCGTCTAAACCTAATCCTAAACGTAACATAAAACCATATTGTAACCGTAACCCTAAATCTAAAAAAAAAAAAACTCGGAGCAATTGTCGTGTCATCCTTCACTTATCATAAAAATAATTCACAAACTGTCAGTCTCCTTTCCCCAAAGTTGGCTAATTACAAGTGTATCACTTGTATCATCGACTTTTATGCCTTCCACTGAACTTGTGCACAAGCTTTTTGAATAGAAATACCTTTCACAGATTTTGCATACAAACTTGAAAATGTAAAAGTTCTAGCTGCGACCGATGTATGATGGTGCATGAAACAGGATTGAGCTACAAAAACAATACCAATTTGAATGGAATTGAGTCGAGCAAGGAAAAAATACAAAGGGGCTTTAGTGATTTCACCCCCAAAATGCTCAATAGCGTGATAAAAAATAATGAAAGAGTCCCAGAAAAGCCCTATTCATGGCAACTTTAAAGCTTTATAAATTAGTTAAAGGAAAATGAAACCTTTGAAACAAGAGAGCCCGTGTTAAACAGAAAAATCAAAGAAACAGAACAACAAAAGTTTGAGAAAAATTAATAAATATTAAGAAAGTTATGAGCATTTGAAGTTTAGATCATTATGATGCAGATCCTCCACTTGGCAATGCGACAAAGATGTGTGATGTCACATGTGAACAACTTTCCCATTACTTTTCTACACAGTGCGTCCCACAAAAAACCAAACCGAGATTTATCGATGATTTATCCTAACTTAATCACTAATACAATAGACAAATGACCTACCATTGTAAAGCTTAGAAATCTCCTCTTTCATCTGAAATTACTTCGATTATTTCTCATTCACGCATGAGTGAGCAAAAACAATTTGAAGAGGGGATACCAAAAAGTCACTTGGCGGGCTGTATCTGGGTTTCAAGAAGAAAACCAAATTTTTAAAAAGTTCAATATCTGCTCTTTAATTTGATACCTCAATTACAGAAAATGGTCAAAAAATAACAAAGTTCTGGCTACTTGAAATAAGGCTTGAATTTCAATAATTTAATAAAATGAAGAGGTTTTACAGGCTAGCGTTCAAACTCACTCGACACTTCGTTTTGTTGACGATCAGACATGCATTAAGTCTTTTTTTAACCGTGCGATAGCTATCGCTTCTGTGGGAAAGCGGTGAAAACACGTTAATTTAATGAAATTATGGAAATACAAGCATTGTTTTGAGGGAACATAACTTCTTTACTTCTTGACCATTTTCTGTGATTAAGGTATCAAATAAAAGAGCAGATACTGTACTTTTCAGGCATGTGATTTTCTTTTGGAAATTCAGATACCCCCGCCAAATGAGTTTTTGGTATCCTTTCTTCAAATTGTTTTTGCTCACTCATGCGTGAATGAGGAATAATCTAAGTTATATCAGATGAAAGAGGAGATTCTAAGCTTAAAATTAGTAGGTCATTAGTCTATTGTATTTATGATGAAGTTATGATAAATTATCGATAAATCTCGGTTTCGTCTTTTCTGGGACGCACTGTATATTTCACTTAAAATGCCTTTTCTATCACATCTATCAGTAGATCAAGATTCTTTCTATGGGTGGGCATGTAATACAGATTTTTAAAGAATACAATGGATAAAGAATTTGTATCACCATAAGAATGAGCAAAAAAGGGATATTTTAGGGGTATTTTATAGTCCCCCAAAGGGAAAGTTGTTCACATGTGACATCACACATCTTTGTCGCATTGCCAATAGGAGGATCTCCATAGCATTTATAGTGATTGCAATATTCAAATGCTTATAACTCTCTCATTACTTGTCTGATTTTTCTCAAACTTTCTTTGATTTTATTCTTTGATTTTTCTCTTTCCACACAAGCCCACTTGTTCCAAAGTTTCATTCCCCTTAATTTTTTTTGTCTGGATACAAGTCAAACTCACACATTGTGATTTCTCATCCATTTCTTTGGTGTGACTATGAAGGATCCTGGAAGGCATCATCTCCTTGAGATGCTGGAGTTTCGTCAGGTGCTTAGTGATGAGGTGCTTGACCAGGAATACAGCCCTCGATCTTCTACGCTCAAAGACTTCGGGGGACGGAAGAAACGTATAGGGATCCAGTTCGGCAGCCGGCACTTGCCCCTTGGTTGCTCTCCCGGTACAAATACGACTTTTCACAGGTCTCTTATGAACACGATCTTTGACTGCAAAACAGAGAGCTTTTGTGTTTGAGTGGCCTGTCGCCTTTGCTTCATTTCCTAGTTGGACACGGCTGTAGCCAAAGCCATAACTTTCCTGCCTTTGACCATCTTTCGATCCTTGATCAGCTTGCGTTTTTTCCTTTATCAAAAAATAAAAAATAAAAAATAAATAAAAGTCCTGTATGCCATCTTTATCTAAATGTACTCCATTACTAAATGTATGGAATGCTACATCAGTAAGAACATTATATCTACAGCTACATGTAACTCTGCCCAATTAAAATTATTTGAACAGCTCCAAAGTTTATACTTATTATTGTTAGACATGAATCTAAATTAAACATGATAAACAGCCATGTGTCCAAACACTAAAATGCAATCACATTATTGGTACTATTTCCTTCATATTCATCGAAGTTGGTAATACACCGTGAATACACACCAAAGATGTAAAATGTTGATGGAATCATCTTTTCATACAACATCGGCTTCGAATTTCACCCCAACTCACAAGTAGTATCCTCTCTCTTGTAATTCATTGGTAAAGGCCACTGGGAGTGATAAAACAGGGGGGAAAAAAATTTAAAAAAATTACCAATCATTTACCTGAGACTCTTTCCAGTTCAGAAGTTCATGTTCATGGTCTTTTCTAATGGCATCGAGACTGGCCTTGATTGCGTCCTTGCTCTGGGATATCGCAATGCGGTTAAATGTTCTGATAACCTTCTTGCTTGCTTGTAGTTTGTAGAGTTCTAAAGCAACAGACGATGGGACAAACTTGTAGCCGCGGGATCTAGTGTAGAGGGCAATGCTCAGCATTTGGACAGCCTTTCGAGCTACATCACTGAAAAGTATAGACAGAATGTTGATTAGGGAAACAAGGTGGTTCACGAACCATCAGTCTTGCATGATTTTGTGATCAATGAAATATGGAACATTACCTTTTGACCGCTAGATATAACCTTTGAATCCATCATCCACAACACACGTGTGGTATTATCCAAGGATCATTTGTACCAAGTGTAAACATGTAATAGATGTAGAAATAATGAAATGAGAGCAATTTGAAAAAAAATTGACCCTTAACCCTTACATGACCTTTGACCCATAATCCTCAACAACACACATACAAATAATGAATGTTTATGAGTGCAATGGACGAATACTTCATGAGGCGAAAGATGAAATGATCCATTCAACGAGGCGTTGCCGAGTTGAATGGATCATTATTTCATCTTTTACCGAATGAAGTATTCTGTCCATTGCACGAATGAAAAAACATTCATTATTTGGTTTACATGTATATGACACCTAAAATTTTTTTTTTTTTTAATATATGAAATTCATGAATTTCGATGCAAAACATGCTCATGCAGTGCGAGTTCAGTCTGTTGATTGTTACGTCATTACAACATGTGCACTGCTGGTGCATGAGCTGCAGTCTCGGTGCGCGAGTGCAATGGACAAAATCGTATGGATCCAAAATTGCACGATGAATGGATCCAAAATTACATGGTTGATGACGTCATTGCGAAATGGGCTGAATGAACGATATCAAACAACCAATCAAATCACAAGGATCTACATGTACATGTACCTATGTGTCATATAAATGGTATTACCCAATGATCATTTGAACCAAGTATGAACAAAATTGATGCAGAAATAAAGAAATAAGAACAAGTTACCCCAAAAAGTTAAAAAAAGGATCGACACGACCACATATTATTTGGACTTTTGACCCCTAAGTGTAGATGACCTTTCACCCCATTATTCTTGTGGGGTCACATGTGGCAATACCCAAGAATGATGTATACCAAGTATGACATAACTTTGATGCACAAATAAAAACAAAAAGAAACATTTATTAACAGCTCAAGAGCCCTCAAAATATAAAAAAGCCCCTGGAAATTCCCAATTAACTGTCAAAAGCTTTAATGTCTAATGTAGATTTTACAGTAGGTTCTGGAATGTGACCCAGAAAAAAAGCAAACACTTTTGCCTGATAATTATTAATTAATCTGTTTTTTCATTAAAGCATGCACTGATTTATACAAACATGTGCAAATGCATTATGGACTCATGTTTATAGTCCCAAGCTTTCCATGACAGGGTACACAGAAAAAAAAGAATAATTATTCACAGAAGAAAACACTATAAATGTGATAATAAAATATTATGGCCATTGACTCAAATTGACCTTTGACCATGATCATGTGACCTAAGACATGTGCAAAACAATCGTTCATACTTGATTACCCTTATGTCAATAATTCATGAGCTACAGTGTAGATCCATAAACTTTCTACATGTAAGTTATGATGTCAATTGACTTTTAAATGACCTTTGACCTTGACCATGTTCCTGAAACATGCACAGGGTATTTAGGGATACATTGCTGCTCTTATGTTCAAGTTTCATGAACTAGATCCATCAAACTTCGAAGTTTTGACCCCCAACATGGCCAAAGTTTGTTGACCCTAAAGTGACCTTAATCATATGACCTGAAAATGAGGCAGGATCTTCATTGATACACTATTACTCTTATGTATTAGTTTTATGAACTAGGTCCATATACTTTTGAAGTTATGACATTTCAAAACTTAACCTAGGATAAGATTTCGATATTGATTCCCCCAACATGGTCTAAGTTTATTGACCATAAATGACCTTTGACCTTGGTCATGTGATCTGAAACTTGGGCAGGATGTTCAGAAATACTTGATTACTCTTATCTCCAAGTTTCATGAACTAAGTCCATATACTTTTGAAGTTATGATGACATTTCAAAAACTTAACCTTGGTTCAGATTTCAATGTTGACAATGCCGCTGTCGGAAAAGCGACCCTATAGTCTCTCTGCCATGCAGGCGAGACAATGAAAACTGTCTTTGGTTCACAACAGACAAAATGGCTGAAGTCTAAGTGGAAATTAGACAAAATGATACAAAGGATACAATTGGACCAAATAGTTTGTAGAGAAGAAATAGTTGTATAATGCAGATGAAGTAATATTGTCCCATGTGGGAGGAGACCAAATGGAAAGAAGACGGAGTGAGTGTACATGTAGACCAAGTGGCAATGTTTTCCATACCTATCGTATTTTCTTTTCTTCTTGAGTGGTAGCATAGCCCGGATACAGTTGACTGTGGCTGGTAAGCTCTGCTGAGCCTCTTCCATCGCTTTTACCCAGGAAAATGAAGAGACTGCAGAGTGGCTGACACGTTGCTGAAATGCCTTGATCTTTGGTTCTGATTTTATCTGAAAATAAAATCCATTGGCCCGTATTCTGAGGTCAGGTTTAACTTAGACCATGGTCTAACTCTTGTGCTAAAATTATGGGAAGCCGAAAGTTAAAAAATTCTGTTTATATTGTATATTTTTATGTTTACTATTTTGTTTACTTTTGCTTTCATAAAGAAGAAAAATCCTTCAGTTGTCATTCCCAGACAATGAACAATTTGGGTATCATATGAGTTAATATATTGAATGTGTACTGTTCGGGTTTTGTGCTCCAATTGGCTCTCCATAGTTAAACCACAACTTTAAACTAGGGGACCCGAGTTCAAAATACGGGCCATATTCATTGTTCAAAATAAAATAACAGAAATCCTCTTTTTTTATCTAACTTCTATTTACCTCTTGTACCTTAAGAATTAGTTTTGAGTACTTGATAAAAAAACCCACATTATTTTGTTTTTTACTGTCATTTGAAAAGACGTCAAGCGTTTTTTACTCAGCAGCCCTTAGTTGTCTCGAACCATTTCAGCGAACTTTGTTTTCTTATCGGGATGCCCCCTTGTTCGAAATCCCAATGGACTCGGTCAACAGTCTAAAACTGTAAGGCCCAATATCCCCCGGGCCTTCTGTGGCTGGACTGTCTTGCATTGAATCGCAAATGTTTTATAGAAAGTTTAAAATTTAATTCCTCTCAAACATGACAAAGTGTTCACATACCTCGTTTTTTATTATCTCTGCCACTACAGTTATCAGTGCTTGCTTGGCTGTTGCAGAAATCTTACACAGAGCCCTGAGCCCGGTCAGATATTTGTACTCCGTCAGGTAGGCAATGACTTTATCTATTGGTAAGGACCGACTTGAACTCTGTGATTTCTGGGTTTCTTCTCCTTCTTCCATATCATCCCAATCTGGAACCTCGTGTCCAGTCTCCATGGGAACAGTGCTTGTGGGTGATTCGGTTTTACCTCCTCCCTCATTTTCCTGAGCGCAAGGTATCTGTTGGGCTCTACTCTCTGCACTTTGTGATGGGGAGCAAACAGGTGATTGTAAACCTTTTAAAAGACCCCCATTTTTCAAGAGTTTTTTCTTAGCTTTCAAAAACCTTTTTTGCCTTTTTGTATTCTTCACGATGATGCGCTCGCATTTTCGGCACACAAAATTGTCCATGCACACAGGCCCTCGACAGAATTTCTGGGCTATTCCCAGGGTAGTACATCTGCGTAGTCTAATCCGACCATATCCCGAAGGCCCTTTTACGAAGGTGATCCCACACATAGCACAGTCTGACGAATTCATGTTGGGAATCCTACACAAAGCACTTTCTGACGAATTCATGATGGGCATACCACACATTTCTGATGTATTCATGTAGGGGGTCCCACACACAGCACATGCTGACGAATTCATGTTGGGAGTCCCACCTGCAGCGCTTTCTGATGAAGTCTTATTGGGAGTCCCACCCGTACCTCTTTCTGATGTATTCATGCTAGGATTCCTACCTGTAGCGCTTCCTGATGTATTCATGTTGGGAGTCCCACCTGTAGCGCTTTCTGATGTATTCATGCTAGGATTCCTACCTGTAGCGCTTTCTGATGAATTCATGTTGGGAGTCCCACCCGTAGCGCTTTCTGATGAATTCATGTTGGGAGTCTCACCCGTACCACTTTCAGTGAATGACGATTAACAGTGTATGCAAAGACTGAAGAGAGATGTTGTCTAGTCATACGGTTTTCTGCCAAATAAAGAAAAGTATTCAAGAATGAAACTAAACAATAAGTGACACCTTTATTAACATGAAATATTGAAATTATAGTATTTGTGATAACAAAACATGATGCAACATATCAATATCTTAAATTTCAACCTAGGATTGTTGAACTTCATTTTTCCTAGCAGCTTATAATGCGATCATAAATTTGGCAAACATTAACACTAAAGGCGACCGCACACCTTACGATTGGTCTGCGACCCGATTTCAGAATAAAATGTAGTAGAATTTGATACTAACATTGAGACTTGGAATATCTTACTGTGCAATGTTCTAAATCATTGTACGAATTCCTATGTTCAAATATGCGACTATGCTATCATCCTTCTTAGAATAAAAGCGAATTTAATATCTAGTCGTAATGACGTCATAGCAGGCGTACGATTGGCTACGATTTGAAACTAATTTGGCCTTTACTCCGAAATAAAGGCTTGCAATCTTTCAAAATGGTTATATTAGTATTCTTTCAATTAATTTAAACCTCAAATAAAATATGTTCCATTCACATTTTCAGAAAATGAGCAAAATGCGATTTGTTCCAAAATCGGATCGCAAACAGTCGTAAGGTGAAAACAGAGACTGGGCTATTTCAGATACATGTATTGAAGGGGTCCATCCGCCAGTCATAAGGACCACTGGTAATACCTGCTAGTCATAAGGACCGCTAGTCATAATAGTCATAAGGGTCGCTATTCATAAGGGCCTTTGTTCATAGAGGTTGCTATAGTCATAATCAACGATGGGGGTCGCCATTCATAATCAAACAAGAGGGTCGCTAGTCATAATCAAGGAAGAGGGTCGCCAGTCATGAGGAAAGGGTTCGTTGATCATAAGGGTCGCCAGTCATAATAGTGGATGAGGGTCGCCAGTCAATCAGTCATAATAGTAGAAGGGGTTCGCCAGTCATAATAGTGAGTGAGGGTCGCCAGTCATAATAGTAGAAAGGGTTCGCCACTCGCCAGTCATAATAGTAGATGAGGGTCGCCAGTCATAATAGTAGAAGGGGTTCAATTAATAATAGATGAGGGTTGCCAGTCATAATAGTAGATGAGGGCCGGTCGCTATAGTCATAATAGTAGAAAGAGTTCGCCATTCATAATAATAGATGAGGGTCGCCAGTCATAGTAGATGAGGGTCGCTAGTCATAAGAGTATATGGGGTTCGCCAGTCATAACAGTAGAAAGGGTTCGCCAGTCATAATAGTGGATGATCGAGGGTCGCTAGTCATAATAACAGATGGGGTTCGCCAGTCATATTACTAGAAGGGGTTTGCCAGTCATAATAGTGGATGAGGGTCGCCAATCATAATAACAGATGGGGTCCACAAGTCATAATAATAGATGAGGGTCTCTAGTCATAATAGTAGATGGGGTTCGCCAGTCATAATAGTAGAAATGGTTCGCCAGTCATTATAGTGGATGGGGTTCGCCAGTCATAATAGTAGAAGGGGTTGGCCAGTAATAATAGTAGAAGGGGTTCCCCGGAGGGGTTCGCTAGTCATAATAGTATGGGGTTCGCCAGTCATAACAGTAGAAAGGGCTCGCCAGTCATAATAGTGGATGAGGGTCGCCAGTCATAACAGATGGGGTTCGCCAGTCATAATAATAGATGAGGGTCGCTAGTCATAATAGTAGATGGGGTTCGCCAGTCGAATAATAGATTAAGGGTCACTAGTCATAATAGTAGATGGGGTTTGCCAGTCATAATAGAAGAAAGGGTTCGCCAGTCATAATAGTGGATGAGGGTCGCCAGTCATAATAACAGATGGGGTTCGCCAGTCATAATAATATATGGTGACAGCCCGCGAGACCGAAGGTCCGCCAGACTGAGGGTCCGCGAGGCCGATTTTTTTCCCTTCATCGGTTGCCGCGGTCGAGTGGTTTAAGGCGCCTCGTTGCAGCGGCGTAACAGGTGCCTGTTATCAGAGGGGCAGAGGGGGGGGGGGGCAGAGCCAAATATTTTCCAGTAATTCCGTCTAGAATTAGTGGCATACATGTAACTAGGATTTTAGTTTAGGTGGCAGTACGAGCATAGGCGGCGGAAGCGGGGGGGGGGGGGACCTGTCCCCCCTAAATTTGAGGTGGGGGGACGATCCCCCTAAATTTTGTGTCGATAACCTTTTTTTTTTTTTTGCTTGCCAAAAAATTTAGATGGTCCCCCCTAAAATTTGGGGTGATAACCTTTTTTTTTTTTTTTTTTTGCTTGTCAAAATTTTTTTGTCGTTACCCCAATGGTAGTGAGCACGGAAAGCGCATTCCGGGGGGTGCAGGGGGAGGGGAGTGTACTGTATACCTATATCCCCCCACCCCCGCGAGAAGCGAGAAGCGCGGAAGGTCCGACGTTCCTTTGAATTATTCCTTATCTGCTCTCGCTCATCTTAATACGTCCTCTGCCTGTAATCGGAGAGGGGGGGGGCAGGACAAAAACATTCCCGGTAACTAAGTCCAGAATCAGTGGCTTTGCTAGGATTTCATTTTAGGTGGCGGTGGTGAGCATGCGAAGTGTGAGAAACACTTAATAATGAGTGCGCGAAAGGCGTTCATATTTTAAGGGGAGTTTTCCCCCCTCTCGCGCGAAGCACGGAAGCTCCAACGTTTTCTTCGAATTGTTCTTTGCCCACTCCTAATCTTCTTACGTTCTCTGCCTGTTAACGGAGGGGGGATTTTGATTTGCGGAAGCTACGACGTTTCTTTGAATCGTTCCTTGTCTGCATCCGCTCTTCTTATACGTTTTCTGCCTGAAATGGGGGGGGGGGGGGCACAGCCAAAAATTTCCTGTTAACTAAGTCTAAAATTAGTGGCGAAGCTATATTTAATTCAAGGGGCGGTGGTCAGCACGCGAAGCGTGTGAAACACTTATTGAGCGCGCAAAACGCGTTCCGGGGGGGGGGGATCATGCATGGAGGGAGAAGCTGTGACGATCCCTTGTCTGCTATTCCTATTCTATTCCTTGTCTGCTCTCGCTCGTCTTACGTTCTCTTATACCTTATTTTCTCGCTCACGTTCCCCCCTTTTTTGGCGGGGGGAAGGGGGTTGGCGTTTGTTTGTTTTTTGCTACGAGTGTGTAATCAGATCCACTCCTGAATGGAAGTGCCCCCCCCCCCCGGGGCCCCATAAGAAATTAAGTAGGTCTAATCTAGCCCCCAGGGCCCAGCCCTGTATCATTTATAGCCAGGCCTAAACTTCTCAAGGCCTAACTGGATTAAGTCTAACTTTAAGCACGCAAAACGATGATGGCACTCTCTGCCAAACGATGTAACATTGCAATAAGTTTGACTCAATTGGCTGATTTTCTTAGAAATGATTGAAGAAAACCAGGTAAAATGTGGATAGGTGGTCGTTTATTCAAGCTTTAATTTGACCTTCGACGCAGCCTGGCCCTGGCTGTGCAGCTGCAGCGCAGCCAATGCAATGCATCCGATGCATGGGTTTTTTTTTTTCGCCGTCCATGCATGGTCTCGGACTCGAAGATGAAATTTAGACCCGGATTTCGGGGATACAGCGCCTTTATTTCAGATTTACAGACTTAAAAAGTCAAATGACATTAAACATTTGAAATCTAACCTTAAAGGCTTGAACAATCATCGTTGATAAACATGATCACTCATCAGCCCTGAAGCCATTGCACTTCAAATCAGGCCAAGCAAATTAGACGTCATTGTCTATGTTGCTAGAAGATCTATGAGTATGACGAGTCGCCTGAAGCCCTAGCCTATCTGAAATGCGCCGGGCTATAGTGGGCAAGTTACTGGTCGCGCAAGCAGACTGACGGGCGAGGCGAAGCCTACGCCCTCGCCTGACGGACTCGGGCTTCGCCCTCGCCCGTCAGTAGTTTGCCCACTAGCCCGACGCATAACGGATAGGCTGCTGAAGCCCCAGCGCATCATCAACGTGCGTCACTCGGCGCACCCAGGCCAGAAAAATGTCCTCGATTTATTACAGTGTCGGTGGTTGTCTATGCATTTATTAGTCATGTTAGTGGCACTCATGGGTTCAATGCATCTCGGGTGCGAAGGATTCATATGCACATGGTGCACGCGAATCTTTCACACCCTTTTTACTAAAATAACTATGCCTTTACAGTTTACCTAAAGATTCTAATTGTGCTATGACACTTACCGAACCATATGGATCGTTTGTTGACTTCTCTTTGCTGTTTTTTTAAGAAAGAAAAAGCATTTTCTCGTGATCTTCACGTAGATGCCGCCGGATCATAGTGGATATCAACTTTTGCCTAAAGAGGGGGCGCGATATTATTCACAAGACGTTTGTTTACGGTTCTGCAGCTTGTACTGCTAGCTGCATTATAGACGCTTAGCATTATTTTCCTCTTTCTGTTTTTTTTTTTTTTTTTTTTGCTGTCAAGCGGTATTTTCTATTGTAACGCCATCAGCAATGATGAAATGTAAAGAGTCGCCTTGAAATGAAGAAAAATTGTGTCGCATTAATTCGTTAGTTTGTTTCCTATTTTTTGCTCTTTTTCTTCTTCCTCATCTATGATCAAAGGTGAATACCTTTTTTTGATATCTGTTCTAAAAGCTGGACATTTTAAATATTTTGTTCAAATAAATAAATCAACAGGATAGTAATCAAAATGCGATAGAGCTGCCCGAGCTGAAAATTCTGATACAAGGACTTGAAAATAAAACATTCTGAGCACTTTTTATAACCATGATGAGGAGACCCATATATATATATATATATATATATATATATATATATATATATATATATATATATGTATATGAAATAAGCTAACACGAAAAAAATACGTTTTGGGGACTGTTAAATAAGAATTCATGAGTGGGATAGGTAACTATCTATTCTATTCTTGTTCGTTTTCTATTATCATTTGTATGTTGTGTTTATTTTTCTTGAAGCACCAAAAGGTGGACATGTCCGATAAAATATATTAACGAAGTCATGCACCATTATTATCATAAGCTAACGGATCAAAATGCGAGCGTGAAACGTGAGCTTCTTTTTTCCTTAATTCAGTCTTAACAATACTTTTTCATCATATTTTAAAGGTGAATCTCATGATTCAAAATGATAAATGCTTGTCGCACGGGCAGAAATAGCGGGACCAACAGTTATTTTCAATATTCCGAACTGCATTCTGGACGTTGTATAAGCACCTTTGTATAACAATTAAAAGGGTAGGCCTATTTACCTTACAAATTATGCGAGCGCTGAACTTTTGGACATTTAAACCTCAACAAATGGACATTCTAAGCATTTTAAAAATATGAACAACATCATAACTGTCACTTACAAAAATGATGCCAGCGCGAAGCTCGCACTTATAATTTTTGTTATTGATGACAGGACTGTATCTAAATGAAAAATACTGCGAGGGCATTTGCGCTTAAGATTTAAATTTGGGATTTGAAAAGTCCGACAGATTACCTATACTTTTAAAAAAGGAATGACATCCAGAATTCAAGCGCAAAGCGCCAGTAGATTTATGTTGAAGTTAGACCTAGAACAGGGACGTTGAACCTTTATAATCATGAAAAAGATGGTATTTCTATAAATAAAACATGGAAGTCTACTTTTGTTTTAGTGTTGATATTCAGATCTTCAAACTTGACATTTTCCTATCCCCTTCATCATTCTCTCTCTCTCTCTCTCCCTTTCCCCATTTTCGTTCTCCCTTCTTTTCTTCTCTCCCTTTCCCTTCCCTTTTCCTTTCCCTTTTCTTTACTTTCTCCCTCCCCTTCTCTTTTCTCGCTCTTTCCATTTTTTTCTTTCCCTCTCCCTTCCCCTCTTCCTTTCCTTTGTTTTCTTTCTATTTTATGGTCTCCTTTTCCCTCTCTCTCCTCTACCTTTCCCCCTCCCTTAATCTGTCTTTTCTTGTCTCTCTTTCCCTTTCCCGCCCCCTCCATTCCCTTTCTCGCTTTTCCTTTCCCTTCTTTTCTTTCCTTTCTCCCTCCCCTACTGTTTTCTAGCTCTTTCCATTTTTCTTTTCCCCTCCCTTTCCCTCTTCTTTCCCCTCTTCCTTTCCTTTGTTTTCTTTCTATTTTATGGTCTCCTTTTCCCTCTCTCTCCTCTACCTTTCCCCCTCCCCTTTTCCTTTCCCTTTCCCTCTCCTTTTTTGTGCAAACATTAACACGAAAATCTTGCTTCCTACACACACACACACAAACGCCCGCAATCTAACACACGTAATGCGAAACGATCGGGACATTATCATTTTGTTCATATATATATATATATATATATATATTTTCTCAATGAACATTTTCATCTATTTAAAGCTTTGAAAATTAATAAACGATTCCATAGGCGAAACCTCAATGATCATTAGGAAGGTACTTTACCCATTTTCATTTTATGTCATTATGATTATTCCATACTAAGGCAACATATTTTGGATATAAAAATACGTGAAGGAAATGTTCCTCTTCTGTTTTATACTTTAACAGAAAACATTTTGTTCAACCAAATTATGATTTGTATTTCAAAGTTCTATGCAGTATTTTCATTGGAAAATCTCTTAAAGGTCAAGTGCACCCCAGAAAAAATATGTTTGAATAAATAGAGAATTATGAAACAAGACTAACGCTGAAAACTTCATCAAAATCGGATGTAAAATAAGAAAGTTATGACATATTAAAGTTTCGCTTATTTATCACAAAACAGTTACATGCACAATTTATTGATATCTAAATGAGAGTCAATAATGTCACTCACTATTTCTCTTTTATTGTTCGAATTATACAATATTTCAATTCTCACGACTTTGACCAAATAGGACCCTCTTTAAGTATATACATGAAATGCAACCTGTTGATTTTTGGTACAATTTCCTAATGCGCCGACGACTTGAATCGAGAATGTTCGATAGGAAAAATTCGCATTTCGATTTTTGTTTGCGTAATTTCCACCGCAGTATGAAGGATGACCAAAGACTGACCGAGCGAAGTATCCTGGTTGAGATTTGGAGGTAAGCGATAAAAACACCTTTATCAATAATTTCTAATTCATTTTTAAAATGAACTAAATCATACGATCAAGATTAACATAGTGGAAAAATATTTAAAAATTTGGCGTTTCATAGTCCCTCACATTCGTGTGATGAATGAAAACGTCAAAATGCAGTTACTATGAAATCACATGCGTTGTGCGAGGTTAGTATACTAACCTCGCATGTTGTGTGAGTGTGTTACTGTTAGTGGTGCAGCGAAATTCAGCAGAAGAAAATAACAGACCAGAGGTATCCTCGTCATAAAATAGACTTAATATTCCAAAATGAGGGAAAATGTCAAAATCATGATTATTTAAGGCTTAAGCTAAATATTTCCTTCAAAAATAATATCATATTTTTAATATATAGGCCTAGCCCACTTGTTCACTGCAACCACCCTGCCTGTGGGGAATCTACAGGTTGGACTATGTCATGCCAATGCTGTACAGAGCACGCACTTTAAAAAATTATTAAAATATCACTTTTGTGACCAAAATTACTAATTTCTGTACAGTTGCAATTTATTTTTCATTAGTAACTTGGGAAAAAATTTTGTATTCACTAGAGCGCTCAAAAACTTGAATTTTTGGCATATTTTTGTGTACGCCCTCTATTGGTGGAAAATAATATGGCAAGAAAATTTTCATTTTTTATCTCTAGGCCCCCCTATATTTAATTAAGAAAAAAATAATTTAAAGAATCAAATTTACTTGAGGGCCAAGTTGTATGACAAATAGGTGTAATGAAAACTGTCAGTGTAAAAAAACCAAGCATTTGTCCCAAAGAAAAAGAGAAAATAAGCCAAACATTGCCATCCTTATTTTGCCACACATGGAGATATAACTTAATAAACTGGGAACAAGGTTATATCTAGACAGGAATAACCGTCGTTTCTGGGGATTTATTCAACAATTTCTGACATTTTACTGTAATCCCCATTTACCGACGGTAGGGTGTACGTGTGGGCTCGCATGTGTTCTCATTCCCTCCCTTTTGTCAATTCACAGTCCAAAGTTTGATGTAATTTTACACATCGAATTTACAATCTAAGGATGTATAAACAACAAACTTTTAACACTTGATATTCCAATATTTAAATATTTTAAACGATATAGATGAAAAAGGCATGAAAAATATACTTTACCGATGTTTAATTGGGTTGAACACGATAAAAATTGTCAAAATGGCAGCCAAACTATAAAATATTTACAAACGAACGTCAACAATCACGAATGTGATATCGATATTGCTTTCGATATTATACGATCTGCTCCATATGCGAACGAAACCGAAGATAAACGATACTAGTTATACTAGTACTAGTACTAGTTATAATTGCGATATATCGATTCGAGACATTAAGTTAATAACGATAATGACGTCATTCAAGATGGCAACTTGCAAGAAAAACCGTCAGGTCAGGTGAAAATGTCTTAGATGACAGATTTCTCAATCATCCAGAGGATTTTTTTCAATAACTTTGGCCCAAGGTATGCAATTACTTAAGTTATTTATATTTCCCTGATAATGGAAACCATGAAACTTTCAATTTTGCTTAAAAAACAGTTTTAAATCGCGATCTACAAAACGCTAGTTCACTATACGTTGGCTGTAGTGTAGGTACGGGGCCCCATCCCCTTCAGTCTATGTATGGTGAGTGGAGCCAACGTAGTTCAGCGGAACAACCAAAATACAGAGACTGAAGCTTTTGGTCTAGGTTATATCATAACCTTGTTCATTGAAATTGAATGAGTGGCCTAGCCCTAGTACTACCATGACTACCAAGAATAACTGATCTAAAATATTTTCATTAAAAAAAGTATTTGAAATTAACAAATGAAAAAAAATCAACTCTACAAAGACAAAGTTCCCCAAAACCACTCACACGTATTGCGAGGTTAGTATTATACAAATAATGCATGCAGCCTAGTGCGTTAGTGGAAATGCAGAGCATGCGAGGTTTCTTTAGATAGGTGCCGCACTGTGCACGAGCCGCTGGCGGCGAGTGCCCAGCGTGCACCATCTGAAGAAACCGAGCTTTCTCTGCATTTACTTTTACGCACGACAGAGCAAGTGCATTATTTGTTTTATAAAATAGCAACACAGAAACAAATTCTTGAAAAGTTACAGTACAGTTTTGTTGGACTTCTCCCGGGACTTCTACCGCACTGGTTTGCTTGAGCGTGCAATGTCAATTTTCGTTGCGCACCTTTTGCACTGCCGTGCAGTGCACCAAAAAAGTTGGGTGTCATGTGACGCGTATTGGCCAATCGCGATGCTTGAAATAATACGGCATACTCGTGATATAGGCCCCGCTCGAGAAAAAAATTGTAATCGATCATACCTCAATATCTAGGTTGCTAACTTCAGCTCACTATATATACTCGTGATATAGGCCCCGCTGCTGTGTTGAATGGCTCAGAATGTCCGTTCGCGGGGCCTGTTTCACGAGTATAATACTATCGTTATATAGGCCCCGCACTACGGCACTTCAGACACTCCAACACAGTAGCGGGGCCTACATCACGAGTATATTATTAAGCTTGCATCCTAAGATAATCGCGAAACTGGCCCCGTCCAATGCGCTTTTCCCAACATTCGCACGTGTGTGGGGCTCGGATGACGGCAATTAGTATACTCGTTATCGAGGCCCCTTGCACTGTTATATCATGGAAAATAACGTGGTCCTGGGGCTTGTTTCCCCGGCCGGTGAGAATTATCATGGGCGGCGCTGGAGTGGGGGGGGGGGGGGGAGGGCCTCCAATTTATTTTCCAAATAAACAAGGAGAGAGAATAACAAAATGTGTATGTATTTACTTCTTCAGAAATTTATTTGTCGATTTACTTATATATTAATACAGTTATTAATTTATTTATCAATCTATTTATATTGATTAATTAATGTATTTTATTCATTTAATTTATTTGTTTACAGTTTTTTTTCTTTTGTGATATAGAGAGTCAGAGGTATCATTTATTTCAATCTATTTTAATTGCTTAATTAATAATTTTTTTTTTTTCTTCATTTTTTTTTCTTTTGTGATAGAGAGAGTAAGAGGTATCATTCGTTTTTAATTATTTTTATGTGTGGAAGTTCACTTATTTACATTTATTCTAATTGATTAATTAATGTATTTATATTGATTAATTAATGTATTTATATTTATTCATTAATCATTTAATTTATTTGTTTTCAGTTTTTTTGTGATGTCCAATGCGCTTGTCCAAGCATTCGCCGTGTGTGGGGCTCGGATGACGGCTATAGTATACTCGTTATCGAGGCCCCTTCCACTTGTTATATCATGGAAAATAGCGTGGTCGTGGGTCTTGATTCCCCGGTGAGTGATATCATGCTCGGCGCTGTAGGGGCCCGGGGGGCTCCAATTTATTTTTAAAAAAACAAGGGGAATAATAAAGAAGTGAGTATAAAAACTCTGCATGACAATGGAGTAGGATCCATATGGGCGACTTGTTTTAGGCATGATGTTATCCTTCCAGTTTTCAGAGAAAAATCAACCAGGCCCCTCACAACCCGACGCCGCCCTCGTGTTGCTAATATTTTGCTTTTAAAGATCTGCTCTCTGAATAACTTTTGATAAATCCGTGAATGATTCATTCATTTGCTATTTTTTTGGGAGTGTTTTCGATGTAACGTTAGGCCTATATATAGTTATTGTTCCATTATCCATCGTAATTTGTATTTGCTAGTTATTTGATAACCTCGTTTTATTCAGCATTTCATTTGAATTATTTTTTTGCGGGGAGGGAGGTGTCATTAATGATTTAATTATATAGTTCTTGTATAATTTCCCCCAATCTTTCACTTGACGTAATGCTGCGAATGAATCCATTTATTCATTCATGTATCATAATCTATTTATAATCACCTGGATGTAGGAAGTCAATATACATTTTTTTCAAATCGGCTTTCTTCTCTTATTCAATATTGAATCATTCATCTGGCTTCCTGCGTATTATCAATTTGTATTTTTTTTCATTCCTTTCATAAATCCCCGCTTCCCCACTTTTCATCCATTTAAGTTCAGAAAAGAAAACGAATAGGCATATTCATTCGGGAAAAATTTATTAATTTTCTTTTGGTCAATTTTATTATTGCTTGAGGGATATCTACGCTATAATTAACTTAATCTATATTTTACTGAGACTTATCCCCCTCCCAGCCCCCACAATTGGGGATAGGCCTATCATTATCTATATTATCTAAGTACGTTAAGTACGTTTTCTCTATTACCTAAATATCAATTTATTAATCTTTTATTTTTTTTTAAAGCTTACTTATACCGTTCATTGATATCCCAGTATTTCTTCAGCTAATTAACCTATCAACTTAAATTATTTTCTCATCCTGCTTTCATTTTAATCAATCCACTTGAAGATTGTTTGTAACTGTATTTGATAGCATGGTTTTAAAAATGATGGATTTCGATTGTTTGCTGGTATACATGGTAGTAGGCCTGAAATAACAGCATATCGCATCAACAAATTATAAAAAAAAACATTTATTGATCGATCGTCATTTCATTAATTCACCATCCAAATATTGCATTTTTTTTCTTCGCCTATATGGCATTCATTTATTTACTAATTCATACACCCTCGCCCCCGATTTTATTAAAAGATTTAATAATTTCGGAAAAGTGTCTCAATGTGTTCTTATAATTTATTTTCATGCACGAATTATTCTACTATTTCCTTATCTGTGATATTTTATTTCAGGAGTTTAATGTGTCCCCCAGATCCGAGATTTCGTAGCGGGGGGGGGGAGGGGGGGGGTGCAAATTTGAGAAGACAGTTGGTGGCGCATAGGTCTGTCTGGTTGAATGCGTCAGAAAAAAATATACACACAGGTACGGGTTCAGTATTTTTAAAGGGGCGGGGGTACAGCCGTACAGGCCGGTTGGACACATTGCCATTCATGAAATCCCTGGTCGGCCACTCAAAGAGGAAAAGGTAAGTGTTTTTTTTTGGGGGGGGCGTTGTGATATGGAAGTTTATGTACATTTTGCTTTAATATTTACCAACAAGATAGGCCTACCATGACTATACAGCCGAACTAAACGAGAACGCTAACTGTGAAAAAAAAATTAATTATAATCCATGTGTTAAAAGCTATGAATGGAGCACATTAAGCTCTTATTAACCCTAAACAACAAACGTTTATTTAAAATTTTAATTACTTAACTGAAAATGGGAAAAGGACTTTACAGTGACGCATGAACAGGATATGAAAGAGGAGCGCGAGCTGATTTTTTTTCACACTTGAAAATAGGATGCGAATGCAATCGAAGTACGAGATGAATTTTGTTGAATTATATCGACACGAAAAGGTTATGTTTTTAAACACTGCTGACATGTAGGAGTGAGAGAGGAGGGGGGGGGGGCATCTTGTTCAACACTTAACTTTCCTTGTTGAATTTGATCCATTACAAAGGATAATAATGCATTTTAAATGATTTTAGTATAATTGACGTTTTCCTTGAACCGTTGTATTCTTTGAATTGATGGGAGCATATAATTATAGGTCTATATAATCGATTGTAATTCTTTTTTATTTGGGAGCAATAATTTTTACCAAAATCCCCATCATCTTGGAGTGTAATGTTTTTTCTTATTTTTTGCCATTTTTTCAAACAAAACCCACAGCACCCCCTGCTTGATCGTTTATCGAACATGATTTGCATGGATATTTTTTTTCTCTATATTTGAGATTTACATAGTTCTTGATTTAATAATCAGATCATGCTTCATAAACTCCCGGGGGGGGGGGGCACTCGACCAAAAAAGTGGTAGGGGTGTGCCGCAGGCGAGACAAAAAACGGGGGCCTTGGAGCGGGCTCATTGTAAAAAGGAGGGTCCTCGGAACGGGCTTCGGAACTACAAATGTTTGTGAAAACGGGGGTCCTTGGAACGGGTCGCCTGCGTGCGAGTGCATCCCTATGGAACGTACATGCAGCTAGCCCGACGGCCGGCACGATTGACGGGCGCGCTAGCGCAGAGGCGATGGTCGGACAGCAAGCTGCGGCCGCTTTTCATCAAAATTGCGACCGGAACGGCGTAACGGAAAATATGCGAAGCCCTGGAGCGGATTTTTTCTTCTTTTTTCTCGAGAAGAAGAAAATGCTATGCTCTGGAGCGGTTTTCTTTGTTCTTTTTCTCAATAAGACAAAAATGCTATGCCTCGGAACGGAAATTTGAGTGTAAAAATGGGGGTCCCCTCCGCGGCACATACCCACTATGCATTATATACTAAGTGCCCCCCCCCCCCCCGGGCATAAACTTCTTTGTTTGTAAAATTATATTTCTTGAAGACGAAATGATATGACTGTTGTGTTTAAGTGACATTTTTTACCTTGTCAGTTTCGTCTAATAGTTTCTGGAGGGTAAGAAACTAGCTATATTTGATAAGCATTATATTTAGGATATATAACCAAAATGATATTGCTTGGTCATGTTGGATTCATCTGTAAATATCAATATTTTACATCGATTTACATGTAGTTTAATTACCACTAACATAGTATCATCATGTTGCTAGGCGACATCCCATAATTCTGTAGGCGCTGTTTTTCATGCAGTTGCATCATACATATACTTAGTTGACAGTGAGGTCACGAATCGTGGCATGTTCTGATATGGTTTTTTTATTTATATATAAAAACACAAATTTAGAATGAGAAATCAGATAAAGCACAAAAGTTTTTCTAATTTAATTTTTCTGTTTTTTTTATATACAAAAACCAAATCACAAAACGTTATTCTCGCTGTGATTTCGTTTTTGTGTTTTCAAAAACCCCAAACTAAGGGGCTGATTTTCGTTTTCGCTTCTTCACGATTGGAACAGAAAAACAAATTATCCATTAGTACCTTGATTGTGCAGGTTACTGGGCAGGTGAAAGTGACATTACAATTGATCTTAGCAAGTCATTCATTACATTAATGAGTAGAATACAATTTAATATAATAAACACTAATTAAAGTGTGAGAATGGAAATATTTGATTAGAGAATAGCGAACTTCTTAACCAAAATGCGTAGCAATTAAAAAAATATTTTTTTCAGCAAACCTTTAAGAATATTTTTTCTAGTTTCTGCTTTAATTATCATCAACTTTACGTCACGGTCAGGGTATACTGCCCCCTCTCGGGTATAGGCCTATCGTGTCAATTAATAGACAACAGTTTTTCCCAAAACAGCACAAACATGAACGAATAAATGAATAAACCAGGAAATGAATAAGTGAAGCAATACGAAGGAGAACTTGAAATAGTAATGTATTAGGTCCCCCCTCTCTCTCTCTCTCTCTCTATATATATATATAAACGTTTCACGTATTGGCTTCAGTGGTATTATAAGGTAACAAAATATAGTTTGTTATATATATATAATAATATACGGTATAGAGAGAGAGATCAAATCCATACACAAAAAAGAGAAATTAACGATAATTGTTGGTCTAACATCAAATAAAACAAAAAGTTTAATACAAACAAATACATGAATAAAAAAATTAATTTAAAGGACAAGTCCACCCCAAAAAATTTGATTTGAATAAAAAGAGGAAAATCGAACGATCATCACGCTGAAAATTTCATAAAAATCGGATGCAAAATAAGAAAGTTATAACATTCCGAAGTTTAGTTTAATTCAAAATAATAGTTATATATGCACATCCAGGTCGGTATGCAAATGAGGAAACTGATGACGCCACCCAATCACTATTTCTTTAGTATTTTATTATATGAAATATATTTTCCAATTTTCTCATTGTCAAGTGAAACAATGATTAATTCCTCCCTGAACATGTGGAATATATGGTTCAGTCACGTTGGCCCTTATTGTAAAATCTGTGAAAATTGAAATATTGTATAATTCAAACAATAAAAAAAACAAAAGAAATAGCGAGGGACATCATCAACTGTATCATTTGCAAGCAAATGAGTTGTGCATATCACTGTTTTGTAAAAAAAAATAAGCGAAACTTTAAAATATCACAACTTTCTCCTTTTACATCCGATTTTGATGAAATTTCCAGCGTTATGCGAGTTTGATTTTTCTCTATTTATTCAAATCAACATTTTTCTGGGGTGAACTTGACCTTTAAATAAAATATATATTCCCTTTATGTAACGAAAAATAAGGTTATAACACCCTTCAACTACGACTAATTAAAAAAAGGTAAACGATTATTTTTAAATTTAGATTGTATATCTATACTTTCTTCAAATTGTTAAAGTCATTCATGCCTGAATGATCGAGGAAACTTCTGAGGATACCAGGTGAAAGAGTAAATATTCTGAGCTTTACAATGATTGCCGTCATCATTTTGTATATCCACAAGAACTTCCAGAATGAATAAAAATAAATGAAATGTACGAGCCTGTATCAACATAAGACCTAGGCCTACGCACGCCTCTCAGATAACAAATAATATATATATATATAATAAATGAATATATAGATAATAAATAAATAAATGAACTTCCACACATAAAAAGAATTAAAAAAGACTGATACCTCTGACTCTCTATATCACAAAAGAAAAAAAATAATACAAATAAATTAAATGATTAATGAATAAATATAAATATATTAATTAATCAATTAATATAGATTGATAAATAAATAAATGAACTTCCACACATAAAAATAATTAAAAACGAATGATACCTCTGACTCTCTACATCACAAAAGACAAAAAAAAATGAAAACAAATAAATTAAATGATTAATAAATAAATATAAAAACATTAATTAATCAATATAAATACATTAATTAATCAATTAAAATAGACTGAAATAAATGAACTTTCACACATAAAAAGAATTAAAAACGAATGATACCTCTGGCTCTCTATATCACAAAAGGAAAAATATTAATACAAATAAATTAAATGATTAATGAATAAATATAAATATATTAATTAATCAATTAAAATAGATTGATAAATAAATGAACTTCCACACATAAAAATAATTAAAAACGAATGATACCTCTGACTCTCTACATCACAAAAGACAAAAAAAAATGAAAACAAATAAATTAAATGATTAGTGAATAAATATAAAAACATTAATTAATCAATATAAATACATTAATTAATCAATTAATATAGACTGAAATAAATGAACTTCCACACATAAAAATAATTAAAAACGAATGATACCTCTGACTCTCTACATCACAAAAGACAAAAAAAAATGAAAACAAATAAATTAAATGATTAGTGAATAAATATAAAAACATTAATTAATCAATATAAATACATTAATTAATCAATTAATATAGACTGAAATAAATGAACTTCCACACATAAAAATAATTAAAAACGAATGATACCTCTTACTCTCTATATCACAAAAGAAAAAAAAAACTGAAAACAAATAAATTAAATGATTAATTAATCAATTAAAATAGATTGAAAAAAATGATACCTCTGACTCTCTATATCACAAAAGAAAAAAAATAATACAAATAAATTAAATGATTAATGAATAAATATAAATATATTAATTAATCGAATTAAAATAGATTGATAAATAAATGAACTTCCACACATACAAATAATTAGAAACGAATGATACCTCTGACTCTCTACATCACAAAAGAAAAAAAAAACTGAAAACAAATAAATTAAATGATTAGTGAATAAATATAAAAACATTAATTAATCAATATAAATACATTAATTAATCAATTAATATAGACTGAAATAAATGAACTTCCACACATAGAAATAATTAAAAACGAATGATAGCTCTTACTCTCTATATCACAAAAGAAAAAAAAAACTGAAAACAAATAAATTAAATGAGGAATAAAATACATTAATTAATCAATAGAAATAGATTGATAAATCTTAATATGAAGATATGAAGTAAATTGACAAATAAATTTCTGAAGAAGTAGCATACATACACATTTTATTATTCTCTCTCCTTGTTTATTTGGAAAATAAATTGGAGGCCCCCCCCCCCCTCCAGCGCCGCCCATGATAATTCTCACCGGCCGGGGAAACAAGCCCCAGGACCACGTTATTTTCCATGATATAACAGTGCAAGGGGCCTCGATAACGAGTATAGGCCTACTAATAGCCGTCATCCAAGCCCCACACACGTGCGAATGTTGGGAAAAGCGCATTGGACGGGGCCAGTTTCGCTACTAATACTATCTTAGGATGCAAGCTTAATAATATACTCGTGATGTAGGCCCCGCTACTGTGTTGGAGTGTCTGAAGTGCCATAGTGCGGGGCCTATATAACGATTATAGTATTATACTCGTGAAACAGGCCCCGCGAACGGACATTGCCATTCAACACAGCAGCGGGGCCTATATCACGAGTATATATAGTGAGCTGAAGTTAGCAACCTAGAATTAGAAATTGAGGTATGATCGATTACAAGTTTTTCTCGAGCGGGGCCTATATCACGATTTTGCCAATAATACACCTATTTTATAATACTTAGTATACTAACCTCGCACCGTACCACGAACCGCGTTTGGCAGTGGATTTCTAACTAGTGCCCGTGGGTCGCGCGTGCTGGGATCTCACTTCTTGGGTCCACAACACATGCACACGACTTAGTTCTATGCCACTATGCCTATGGCCTGAATTTTCTGTGCGCGGCGGCATGTAATGAACCCTTGGGTGCCCAAACCCATAGAGATTTTGGTATATACTAATAATATCTATGCCCAAAACCCACCTTATTTTTTAGAGTGGTCACCATATTCGAGCGGAGTTGACCTTCCAAGCATGCAACATGCTGCGCTTGTGAAGTTGTGTGTTGTTAATGTTGCCCTCTAATCTCTATCTCTCTCGTTGGCTCTGATCTGAGTACAATACAAGTGTCCAATTTTCGGTTTTCTCGCTGGCGCTGACATGACCGGCGTTGCACTTAACTATGAGGCGCCGAATGTACCAATATTATATAGAACAATTATTTGTTATATAATCATTATTTATTAAAAAATACCTATTATTTATATATAATTTACATTTTATTTGTAGATAACTACTATTATGTAAAATATCATTTCTAATTATTTATATATAATTCCAAGTAATACTTCATTATTTGTAAATAATAATAGTTCGACATTCCATTATTTATAAATAATGATTATTTGTTTTTCATTATTTATAAATAATGATTATTTGTTTTTCATTATTTATAAATAATGATTATTTGTTTTTCATTTTTTATAAATAATGATTGTTTTTTATTATTTATAAATGATGACACTATACATACTTCATTATTTATAAATAATGACACTATACTTCATTATTTATAAATAATGACACTATACATGCTTCATTATTTATAAATAATTGCAATTCGTTTTTCCATTATTTATAAATAAGTATTGTTTAAAAATAATAATTATCTATTAACAATGCCAGTTCACATTTCTTTATCTATAAATAATTTGTTGAGTTTTCCATGATATAATGATTATTTGTTAAATAATGATCGAAAACGTCTACTTCATTATTTATAAATAATTTTTTCGAGTGCACCATTATTCTCATTATTTATGAATAATCATTATTTAATGTTCGAGTTTTCCATTATTTATAAATAAAGATTATTTGTTAAATAATGAATTATCGATCTACCTCATTATTTATAATTAATGAAAATTCATCGTGTTTCATTATTTATAACAATTTTGTTTCAATATCCCATTATTTATAAATAATCATTATTTATAAACAATTTTTACAGTTTGCCATTATATACAAATAATCATTATTTATATACAAATAACCATAAATAATGGAAAACTCGCTATAACATGCAAATGTGGGGACCGCCCATGATATGAATATTCATGATGCGATTTCCTTTTTCGTGATTTTTCTTCACAAATTTTTGTCCATTTCCTCTTCATAATGACATTTCTTACAGCAATTTTCTAGGGATATGGTCTGATTGCAATATTCTTCATTTTCTATATAACTTCGTCTTCGTAGAAATATCAAAAAGTGTACTTTTATACGATTTTGGCTACAGTTCACAATCCCCATAGGCGCGCGTGTATTTCACCTTTTTCACCTGTGGGCGAACGGTGCAGCAAACAGTCACCGAGCATTACTGAGGTGGAGCTGGGATAAATGTGACATAAAATTTTTGTAATTTCATCCCAGAAAACCACATTTTCAAACCCAAATAAACTATTTAGAGTCTACTTGAACTTGACTTGGGTCTTTTGTTTTTTCTTTTCTTTCCTTTCCTTTTTGACTCTTTAAGTCTATCGAGTCTATTCCTGTTAAAGCATATTTGATTATGATGTGGTATAATAGTGGATCTGCTATTTGGTATTATTCATTTATAGTAGGCCTATTAAGTATTATATGTTGACTTTATTGATGTTTTAATTTACGTCAGCTTTGAGTATAAAATACATAGAATACCTTTGATTTTCTTTTTTCTGCTGATTAGATTGCAAATATATTCTTTAAGAAGCAGAATAATTAACTATGTTAGTTACAATGCAAACTCTAAGTTTTAGCAGTCGTTGACAACCATCTTTTATGATTAGCCCTACCCTTGTAAAAAAGTACTGCGATTACCGCGGTACTACTGCGGTACTACCACAGTACTACTGCGGTACAATTGAAGTACTTGTAGTACCGCGGTACTACCGCGGTACTACCGTGGTACTTATGCAGTAGTACCGCAGTACAATTGAAGTACTTGTAGAACCGTGGTACTATCGTGGTACTACCGTGGTACTTATGCAGTAGTACCGCAGTACAATTGAAGTACTTGTAGAACCGTGGTACTATCGTGGTACTACCGTGGTACTTCCGAGGTACTTATGCAGTAGTACCGCAGTACAATTGAAGTACTTGTAGAACCGTGGTACTATCGTGGTACTACCGTGGTACTCTTGCAATAGTACCGCGGTACAATTGAAGTACTTGTAGAACCGTGGTACTATCGTGGTACTACCGTGGTACTACCGTGGTACTCCTAATCACTAAATATGGCTCAGAATATGCTTATTATCTGTATATCAACATCCATTTTTACTAAATAAACTGGTTTTTAACATTACAAATTGTGATAGCCAACAAATTCCTCATGTATTTCTTGGTTTTTAATTTCTTATGTATTTGTTTGATATTATATTTTTTTTGTTTTTCTTTTTATGGAAAAAATATTGAACATTATTCAACAACTTTTAGCCCCAAATCAAATGATTGCAGTGATGAAAAAGAAAAATAATGAGGGTTTTGACTATTCTTTGAAAAAAAGTCCCCCCCCCCCCCCCACCCCGTTCCGCGATACCCCGCGGTCCCTGTAAATCAATTATCGTTTATACTCACAATAAAAGGATGATAATTATCCCGGGAAATTTATATAGGCTAATTAATCTTTACATGCAATATGGACATTGAACAGTAAAATCATGCGATGTAATATGTACGCGATTGTTTGACAATCGTGATCACCTGAAGGACGCATGCGCGTATCTCGAAAAATCACGTGACGCGCGTGCACCTTTTTTATTGGATCGTAGAAAGGCGCGCGCGATCGTCTATTTTTCATTCAAGATCTCAGCCTCACTATGCCGCCACCAGCTTCAGACGAGTTCTTCTGTCTTTTTGAATTTGAAAGCGATGACAGCGTCGAAATTGGACCATTTTCTTGGATATTAGACACGGACAAGGATGTGGATCCTGAAAGCTATGTCGATCAAGCTGTTGAAGTTATGTGGGTCAGTGGCAGCAAAACGGAGAAGTATCGAGCAACAGTGTTGGCTGTAAATAGTAAGTCCGTACGGTGTACCCATGCAACTCAGTCCCATGCATCATGCATGCATTACTATACGATAATTGTGGTCATACATATTTACAATGACGTACATGTAGCCTGGAGGCGTCTGGGGAGTGAAAGACATTAAACAAATATATCGGGCTTTGAGAAAGTATAGTGGAATTATTTATCCGAGGTTGGTCTGGCAATTACTATTTTTTCCCGAGGGGCGAAGCCCCGAGGGAAATATAGTAGTTTTGCCAGTCCAACCGAGGATTAATAATTCCCACTATGCTTTCGAATGAAACGCCTGATATATTTGCTTTATATCCTACTTTTAATAATTTATAACCAAAATCTATGCGCTGAGCATGCAAAGTCCTGTTGAATTACCTACTTTTCTCCGAGCCACCGCGCCCAGGCTAGCGGAACGCAGATTAGTGTCTGCGCTGACGCATCGCGCTGGACTTGCGCGCCCGGGAGAGAGAGAGCGCGCAAGCCGGTGCGCCGAGATATCCAGTTTTGTGAAATAATGACGTCAGAATATTGGTATATCCAAAAATATATCGAGGTCTGACGTCACGCAACATCATAGTTGAAATATATTCGGTCACATGATGCTACTTGAACCAATCACTATACAGGATTTACTCTATGTAGGATATAAATCCTACTGTACGTATGGGACCATACGTACAGTATGTGTCTTTCCCTCCCCAGACGCCTCCAGGCTACGTACATGTCAACGAATAATGTCAAAAATACATATTCTCTGCATAAAATCAAATTGAAAATTATATGATCGGCTGCACAATCTCATAATGAACACATCTGATGTCATACAATATTTAAGTCTAAAGAATTTAACGTAGGCCTACATATTTTTCTTCAAGTTCAAATCGACTTTCAAATAGATCTAAACCTTCCAAAAAGAAACTGCGTCTGCGAAGCCGAAGACAAACGTGTGCATGGCCATGGGAATGTAACATTATTGTTGACATGCTCACTCACTGCCACCATTCCTAATCCTATATATTCTTGTCATATGTGTAAAACACCTTGTGTATGTTAGTAGATCTACTTGTGACTCATTAACCCATCAAGGACGAGAGCTATTTAAAGGCTAAAGGCCAAATTGATCATTGTTTTCCTCTACAAATTGGCAACTCGTATTTGTCGTAAATTTTGTTGGCCATTATTCGTTAAATATCACTACCATCCCACAAATATGCGGGGCTTAGCCTTAGCCTAGGCACTGATGGGTTAACAGTCAATTGACATGGTCCATTGACTTGTACCACTACCAGTATTACAGTCAATGTACTATTAATTAGATCTATATTGATTCAAATTGTTATTTTGGTAAAAAAAGGTCTACAATTGCACACCCCCCTGGCATTTCAACAAATATTTGGCCGATTGAAATTTGCACAAATTGATGCTCTAACTAATAATGATTGATATGTGACAAAAATTTCAAAGAAATTCGAAGGCGGGAACTCACGATATCGCCTTATCGGTGTCAACATGGCAATGGCTGCGATTGCGATGCCGATGGAGAGTAGTTGTTGCCTCCGATCGTACAACCAATTGTGATGGATCACAAACAATTATAACGCTGTGAGTGTGATAACATTAACAAGACTTTTTACATTTTTTTCTGTTATTTTTTCCCTTATAATTTATATTCATAATGGAAAAAAGTTTATCACATGTTATGATCAGCGTTATTATTGTTTGGGATTGATCACAATTGGTTGTACGATCGGAGGCAACAACTACTCTCCATTGCGATCGCATTGGATGTCGATGCCGATATCGTAATGTATTAATCATTATTAGAGCATCAATTTGTGCAAATTTCATCTCAATCGGCCATACACTTTTAAAATGCCAGGGGGGTGTGCGATTGTAGACCTTTAGGCTTTACCGTTATTTTTGTTAACTGAATTTGACTTTGTATTTGAATGTTCTACTAGCTACTCTTCTATATTATAAACATTGTCTGTGATTTATGTTCTGATGTTCGTACATTGCCATGATGTTGGTATATTGCAGTGAGTGCGATGTAAACAGTGGCACTGACCACATGATCACGTAGTACTAGTAAATTTCCAAGACCAAGCCTCACATGCATTATCAACATGTCTGTTATTTAACTCCGGGCATCGCTAGCAGATTTTTTTTTTTTTTTTTTTTTTAATTATTTTAAAGCAGTTTTTCGCTGCGCATTACTCCCATTAGACATTTTTGGCTCCGGATCACTAGCGCTGTCGCGCTAGCGATCCCCGGAGTTACATGTCTGTTAACTCCGAGGATTGCCACGCTGCGCGTGGCGATCCGAATCCACTCAAAAGTGAACAAAAAAAGTTCACATTTGTGCAGCTGAATTCAGCTTTAAAATAATAAAATCATGCAATACTTAATTACCACCAAAATATGACGCAATATGCTAGCTTTGCTGTGCCTCCATAAAAGAATCGGATTTCCCCCTCCATTCGGCACAAATTCAGTCATTTAATGGCTTCCGAGACTTCCCTCCCGTGGCCAACTGCACAAATGTGAACTTTTTTAGTTTTTTGTTCACTTTTGAGTGGATTCGGATCGCCCCAGAGTTATGTCTGTATGTGTGGCGCTGACGAGCTGCATGAATGATGAGGTAGGTACTAGAAATTGACAATCTGACATAAACATGATTATGTGCATGATTATTTTTTAGAAGTGCCCTAGCCTGTTAAAAAAAATTTTCGGGGTCTCCCTGATATGTTAAAGCAATTATCATGATTATGGAGACATTTGAAAAGTGATTTTTGTATTAATTATTTCCATAAACCAAACCAAATGAGGAGTGGGAAAGCTCCAAGTGAGTTTGTTTGAAATTGTATAGTTAATTTTTTAATTTGTTTCAAAATTGTTTAAAGGATCCAAGGATAATCTCATCAGAAAAAGGAACAAGATGTGTGACGGGCAATCAATGGAGACTGATAAGGAAACTGGGAGAGGGAAGAGAAAGAAGAAACCAACACGCACATACATGTATTCATCTTCGGAGTTGGAGACGGATGATGAGGAGCCTCAACCAAAAGAAACAAAGGTGTGTGTACATGTGTCATATGATATCCCAACACTGGAAGTAATTTTTGATGACTGACAGATTAACAAAATCTTTCTATCCAGTTATCATTTACAAACTCATCAACAAACATAGTCAATAAATCCTTTACAGTTTACAGAAATAACATTGTTGGCTTTGTTTCAATATTATGCAGCTCAATCATATTTATAAACAAATGTTCTGGTTAAAATGTATAAGGAGGGATATTTGTTTTCAATTTGTAGAAACAGAATAACATGTTTTTGCTCTTTTTTTAAATTTCTTGGGTGCTTAATACAGATGGTTCTAAGCGTCTACATATTGCTAAATTTTTCTTCATGAAGTAACTGCAATCGCCAATGGTTGTGTAACTTGTGTGCCTAGACAATTCCCAAGATGCTAAACAGTACTATTTAAAAAAAATCATAAAATTGTTTTTACTTCTATCTTTTCCTTTTTCAGAAATCAAAATCAAAAATTTCACAGTGCAATGAGATGGCCAGGGATCTCAGGAAGCAAATGTTTGGTGCCAATGAAACGGTATGTGCAGCTATTTAAACACCTTGGAATTGCAACTTGCAAGCGTGATTAATCTAAGGTACCTGTTGATGCATAGTAAGCTATAAGTTTGTTCACATATGCAAAGTGTCCTAAAATCACTGTTATATGACAATTAACTAAATGCTCAGTCCTGGGCAAGTCCAAGATAACGCGCGTGTTACGTATGGGACATTTCAGAGGCTTTTATTTCCAGAAAAATGGTGTAAAGGAACTTTGATTGCATTGAATTTAACCATGGTGATTGATATCCAGGAGAAGTGTATTCATGTAAAAAATTGTGAGAAATGACCTTGACAATGAGATTTTAGAAGAGAAAATGTGTGCTGTTACGTATGGGACCAGAAGAAAAGAGATTTTTTTAATTTCTTTTTCAAGTTGAAATTGCTCAGAAAGTATTTCATTTAAAACCTTGAAACTCACTGTGATAAAAGTCACAGCACTCAAGTTTACCAAGGATAAATTTCATGTAAAAAGGCAGAAAGCTCTAAGTACAGGCTCTGATTAAAGACAGATATGACGTGTTACGTATGGGACATTTTTTCCCCTATTCGTTTAGTGTGTGGAAAGCGTATATTGGATTTTTGGTCTGGTTACCAAAGTGAAATAAGCTGTAATTAATCAGATTTGTTTGCAAATTGTCAGGAAAATGAAATTCCAATAAAATTTACAACCATAATCATATTTGATTATATTTTTCATTTTTATCTATTTTGTTTCATACGGGCATGCTGCTAATCAACCACTAACTGATTTGAACATGTATTTACTAGTGCTAATTATTATAGAAGTTTTGATGATATTTTTTTGTTTTTTTTATTTGGGGGTGGGGGCAATTTTTATACATTCACTGGGCTTTTAAGTTGTATAATTAAACTGTGTGAAAATGCCTTTTCTATTGTTCAAGAAGAACCACTTGAGTAATACCAGCTATAGATCTACAAACAAGTATGATCATTCTGTGCGAATATAATGAACCACCGTGCACCGTTCTTGGTCTATATTAGTGTATTTTCCCTAAATATGAAATGCCATGAAACAGTTGCATGATTTCTAAAATGAAAGCATACACACCCTTGCTTTTATCAAATACATCTTTCCTACCTGTAGATTTAATCTTGAACAGGGGGGCCACAATATGAAATAATACACAGTTAAAATTCTTGATGTTGTCACAGTTTCTAACAAAACTTTTCTGAAAGGCTATTTTTTATGGGCATCTTCTGCATCATCACATAATTTTTGTAAAATTTGTTCTTTTTTTTTTTTTGTTATCCCTCTTCACTGTATTTATCTTACTCAGTAGCTACACTTTCCTCTGTAAAGATGTGAATTTCTTGATTGGTAGTAACTGGTGGAGGTAAAAAAAAAAAATCTGTCTCTGGTTCATTAGCAAAGCTGAACTTTGTTTTGCAAGACTTGTTTTCTTCCTCATGATTCCGAGGCTGACAGTAATGGCAACTGTCTGATTGTCATATATTTTCACCTTTCTTACAAATTAATAAATAAGAGGGTATTTTTTAATCAAATTATAGCATTCTTTCAATCTGAATCAGGTTCTTCTGGATGGCTTAATGTTGTTGCATTTCTTGAAGAACAAATGTGCTCCTTCATATTCAGATTGTTCTCAAATGAAGTGATGACTTCTGTATGGATTATGCTCTACCTAAATTAATATATTTTACACATTTCATGCTGATTTATTTTACCTACCTCTCCCCATTTAGAATGCAGCAGTCTAGTATTGTCTCAAGACAGTGGCTGCAAGATTGGGATGCATGCTGCAGGCTCATTGACCATTCATGTACTGAGAAACTATTGATGCCTGCTGCATGTACATTCGCATGCAATATATATGGGGATGTCCCATACGTAACACATTGTCACATACGTAACATTATTTCATTTGCTAATTAAAAATGGGTCTAATTGTTATTTCTTTTCTTTCTAACCAGTATCTAACTTCTTAACACAATAAATTAGAACTTCCCAGAATAGCACTGCAATAACTTTTACAAATTCAGAAATAAACTAAAAAAATGTCCTCAATTTGTTACGTATGGGACAATCGCTGATAGGACGCGACCTAATTTGCATAATTAATTGCGTCGTGCATAAATTTTCATACCAAATTAAAATAGATGATGTACCTCTTAGGTCCACATATTAATAAAATTTCAATTGTGTTCCTTTAAAGGTGTAGATCAGTAGTGGTTTAGGAACTCGAAATGTATTTGAAATCAGGTTAATGGGTATTTATATAAAGAAAACATCATTAAAGAACTATCGTGGAATTTTGGACACCTAATTTTACTTCTGTGTGATTTTATGAATGAAAAAAGGTTGATCTTGTATCCATCGAAGAGCGAAAATTCGTTCGTAAAATTCAAATATCAATACACACGGCCGTTATCGACTTTTGTACGTGGGCCACGTACAAAAGTAAATATCTGTTTTCTTTGATATTTCAGCCATTTCTGAACCGATTTTGATCAAATAAACGTGACATTTGTTTAAAATTAATGATCTTACTTCAGTATTTTTAGTTATTTTCATTCCAGCTCCCAAAATAGTTAAATGGTTCCAACGCCCTCTCGCCCACTACTGATCTTCCTCTTTAAATAATAATGATTTTTTTATATTTGTCCCATACGTAACACAGCATTTCTAATTTATGCAAATTAAGTCACTGAAATTTGCATAAATTTGCATGATACAATTTATTCCTTCACAGAATTTTAAATTTCAACTATCATGCTTCAAAATGACACCAAACATTTCAATGTTGAGCAAAGATGAAATTTTGTCTTCTCAGGGGACCTTATCTTGGACTTGCCCTCCTATTGATTGCTACAATTTTAACACATTTGAATGAATCCTTTAAAATTTTCATTGAACATATTTAGCTAAGTAATTAAACATTATAAATGTACAAAGTCAATATATTTAGTTAGATAAGTATGCTAATTAATTGCCATGTAAAATCTTACAAATCCTAATTCACAGTGAAACCTTGTTATTGGTCAAAATTAACTAAATCCTGTTATGACGAGGTAATTGCGCTGGTTCACATTCATAAACCATACTTTTTAACTAGTGTCCGATTTGTTATCATTCTGACAGAAAAAATCAAATGGACGTACGGCAACGGGAAGTGGAACAAGTGGTGAGATAATTGACCTGAAAAAGCAGTTGGAGAAATCAAGGAGAGAGACTGAGGATCTGCAGGTGAAGCTGACTAAGGAGAAGGCAGTTAGGGAAAAGATACAGCAACAGCTGTTGTTTTTGCAAGGTACAGTATTTCCTCCCATTATTTAGTATTCAAATGCTTGGACAATACCTCATAGTCATATACCTCACATATTCGTTAAACAAACCTTTAGTTTATGGTGCCCTTTTGAGCCCATTTAAATAATTCATGTTGAATAGTTGGTAAAAAAAAAAGTTGGAATGAGGGGACTTGTTCCATATGTTAACAACTCTGTATAAGCCTTCTGAACTTTGTGAAATTCATGGAGTGGCTTCTTTTTCTGAGGTATCCCAATCTCTCAAAGAAGTTTTCTACTTTTTTTTATCTGTGTCATGATCTTATGTTTGTATTAAATCTCCAGCTCTCTTCTCCATTCTAGAGTATTCAGCTTCGGTTTGGCAAATTTTTCTTCATATAATACCTTCATAGTTTTAAATAGTTCAATTTTTAGTGGTATGAATAAATATCTATGTTATTTTGTTTTTGTTCAAGGAGTGCCTAAATTCATCGAAACCTTTAAAGGGTTCATAGTGGATATGGAGGAGATGTCGAGACTCAAGGTATGTTGTGAATCTTAAGGGGTGGTCACACTGGACATGACTATACCCACGAATTTGCTGTATGCATGTGGTACGAACTAGTGCTCTATGTCTACTGTTCACATATTTGCCAATGCCATGAGAAAGCAGTAAGAATCCGATAACACTTCCATCAAGAATGGAGAAGAACCAGTACGATGTCTTGCGAACTCAGTATGATTGCAGTAAGAATGGTGGACAATACCTATGACATTCTTACTGCAATTGTACCAAGTGTGTAACCCTCGTACTGGTTCTTCTTTCTTGATGGAAGAGTATCGCATATTTACTGCTGTCTCACTGCATTCTTGTGGCATTCGCAAATATGCATACAGTATGCATTGAGCATATGTAGGTATGGTCGATACATGGCGAACTACGATCGTACAGGTTAATACCGCAGGCAAATGTGTACAGCATTTGTGGGTATAGTCATGACTGTGTGATCACTCCTTTAGGCAAAGCGATTCCAGGCCAGCGTGCATTTGTGTTTATGATGAATTACTCTGGATGGATCGTTATATTGTATAGGTCTATGAAAACTGAATCAGTGGGAATTAGTAACTATTTAGAAGTCATTTTTTAGAGGAGGAAACATGCATGCAAATCTCTTATGCTATTTGCTATTTTCTGTTTGCTTTTGTTTCCTTTGATTGCTTGACCTACTTTGCAGTAAAATCTTGGTAAATATTTGATGGTATGAAATATGGATTTTCGTTTTCATTGGCAGGCTGATCATGAAGAGATGCACTGTCCATCAGGAGGGTCATCTACATCATCCTCGCCCGCTCGTTCCTCGCCCGCTCGTTCCTCCACCCAGTCCTCCACCCAATCCTCGCCATCATCAGCACGACCACAGGTAATTACTTCATGTATAAATATTTTAGTTCGACTAAGTGGCCCAGATTCAAAAAGAAAATTTGTACATAACCATGATTAACATTGATTACTGCTTGTATACAAGATAACAATTTCTAATTATATGATGGTTCGAGATTGCAAATCGGCAAAATATTTCAGAAACATTTATTTGTTGCATTAAGTGTGTACTGTCAATATTGTTAACAGTATTTAGTCCTCACCAGGCCAGGTTAGTCTATAGCCCGCACCCCCCCCCCCCCCACAAGAAATCTCGGCCGCAGAACGCGCCGCCGCCACGAAAGTTGGCACCATAACCTGCGACATAATCTACAAGATTGTAATATTTTTTTGAAAAAATCAGTATTGTTAATTATGCAAAATTATGCGAAATCCCTTTTGTCTATAAATCTCGAAATATAATTGACAATATGCTCAATTTGTGCATCATCATATTTTATAACTTATAACATGTTTTCAAAATTGCGACAGCCAAATAATTCCTGGTGTATTTCTTTGTTTTTGGAATTTCTTATGTTTTTTTTTTATTTTATTTTATTTTTTATTGTTTGTTTTTTCGATGGAAAAATTATTTACCATCAGTCAACAATTTTTAGCCCAAAATCAAAAGATAGTTTTGATTGAAAAAAAAATTAATGAAGCTTTTTTCTCTTATTGGAAAAAAAAATCAGTTTCCATAGGATTTGTACACAAATCACAAAATTTAGCGATTTCCGGGCTAGCAATCGCTTTCAAAAGGGTATACACATGGTCGTTGCGAAATTTGGTCTCATACGATGCGGAAGACTTCGATGAAAAAACTCCTGAAGTCGCGCGGCAATACCTGCGTGCGTTGCAGAATTATCGTGCAAAAAGTGAGGGGGTGGAATCCAACCCCCGTCCTCCCCTTCCTGCGCACAGTCAAAAGATCCATATATTTTATCCATCAGTTTACAAATGGTATTTCATAGATGTGAACAATGGTTTGTATAAATCTTTGTTAATTTCAACCATTGCATTAAATATGTTACAGTAAATTTACCCTCATTTATGTTGGCCATGATTAAGTCAGTAGGGTATATCAGCATATAATCACTAACCATGTTGTATTTTCTTAAGTCCCAACAGATTGCCCTTGGATCGAAGGTCTAGCTCTCTTAGTCGAAACGTCCTCGACAGGTGCAACGCTGGTGATTTTCGCAAGTACACCTGCGATTTGATGCTGGCGGTGTTCGGCAGGCCTACCCTACTGACCTCGTCACTGACTGGTGCGAAGAATGTGGCAGGTCGCGCAAAGCCACCTCTGGACAGTGACAAGCTTCAGGGGATAATTAGTAAGTAACAAGACTTAGCTCATTATTGATTAAACATTTGTCAAGATGTACAATTTTGGTTTTTGTGTTTAAATTTGTCAGCTTTACAAATTTGGTGGGTGCAGATAATATTATGCAATGCCATTAATGTTTCATTTTAATCATTAACCCTCTGCTAACAAAGTGGTTGGATTTCAAAATTTTAAAATTTGTACATGTGCACATGAAACCCCTTATAACGAGGTGTTTGGGACCATCGATTTTACCTTGTCATAAGCGGTATCTCGTTATAAACGGCAGATTCAATAACACATATAGAAACACATTTACAATTGGGACCAAAGGATTCTCCTCGTTATAAGCGGTACAGGGAAACCCCGTTATAACGAACTCGCTTATAACGAGGGGAATCCTTTGGTCCCGATCGTAAATCTGTGTTTTATATGTATTATTAAATCTGCCGTTTATAACGAAGTACCGCTTAATATAACGAGGTAAATTTGATGGTCCCGACCACCTTGTTAAAACAGGGTTACCTGTACTTCATTATAAGCGAGCTCGTTATAACAGGGTTTCCCAATATCATGATCACTTCTGACAGATGTACCCGTCCATTATGTAATTTTTACTCAGATTACAAAGCTACCAGCAATTTTGATTTGATAATATTTTCTTCATTCATTGTTCGTTTATAGTGGAAAATGTGTGCCATCATGGACATTACATATTTGGGCAAATTATGTAATGGATCCTGATGGTACACATTTTATGAAATAGCTGAACATTTGATGAGCCAAATGTTTGTAAACTTGTAGTGTATAAACTTGTTCATAGCTTTGTATTCAAAGTACAAGTTACATCCTTTAAATTGTGCGATAGCGGAAGCAGGATTTTTTATAGTTCGCAATCGAAGATCCATCTAGTTCATATTTGTAGTGTCTTTGACTCTGGAATAGCCCGTATCAGCCTACTTATTATAAAAAGATATCACTGCCCAATCTATGCAGGGCTAGTGCTTAGCTTTTTATTTACAGGTGAACATAACACATTAAATATATTTGATCATAGACTTGTGTGTTGTAGAACCTAACAAGTTTGTGGCTAATACAGAGCTTCTTTCTTATTTCTAGTGGCCAAATAAAATTTCAAGTGGCCATTGGCACCCAAGTCGTGCTATGATTCTCATTTACCTACCTTGACTATAATCTTTTTTTTGTTGTTTTTTACGTGTTCCTTTGCAGGTCATGTCAAGTCAAAGTTCCCAGGAGTGTCATCGGAAATCCGCATCGTTATGCGGAACAAAGTTGGCAACGAAATTAAGTTGGCCAAACGTAGATCTCAACCGAAAGAGAACCAAGCCAAAGAAAACCAAGCCAAAGAATTAAACCAAGAACCACAAGATGAGACCGAATGAAGCACTTTGTCAAGATGACTAATTAATTAATAATGAGCTAAGTCTTGTTACTTACTAATTATCCCCTGTTCACTGTCCAGAGGAGGCAAATTTGCGCGACCTGCCACATTCTTCGCACCATTCAGTGACGAGGTCAGTAACATGGGCCTGCCGAACACTGCCAGCATCAGAGGACTTAACAAGCACATGCATATTCTGTTCCAAATATAATTTAGTATGATCATCATGATGCGACCTATCCGAGTATGCCATGTTTGGTACGTTTCTGGCACTTCTGAATCGCCCGTCGCTCCTGTGTATTTTTTTGGTTGACTGGAATATGTTTTAGACCACAGGCATTGCTATAATGCTTGCTACAGACCAACATTAAAAAAAAAAATAATAATGTTTTAATAGGGGCCAGAATTATCCTTATCTGATATATTAAAGGTGCTCCTGCATCGTTTATCATACACACAGTGCCATCTTGCGCACAAACTAGCCTAGTTCAAAATGGCGATCTGTAGCGTAGCATCCCAACGCTTGATGATCTTTAACATTTCACCTGTTTCTAAAGCTATTTTGATAAAAAGCTCTTCATGGGCCATCACATCAATTCTAGGCATGTATTGTGTTTTCCGTCCAGCTGGTACTAATATATTAAATTTTATGTTTTGGCATGTGGATATCAAATGACAGTGCGCACGCATCAATCAGTGTTCTTTGTTGGCACCCTTCTAAACAAATAAGTGTCAAGAACTTTCTTGTTGAGTAAATTTTGATCTGATAAGGAAACAATTTGAGATTTTTTTGTGCAAAAAATGGCATTTATATATGATCTACGGATAAAAGCCCAAATTCACCTTGAAGAATGGAATCAAATCAGACTAACAAGAAACTACGTCTCTTGGAAGACATCAAAATTTATATGGGGAACCTAAATTGCCTCAAACATGCATTAAAATTTGAGACATTTGGTATTGTTAATCTGGTCTTTAAACAAAAGCGAATGGAATTAAAATTGCTTTTGTTATGATTTTGAATGACGGGAATTAAGCTTTTTCGATATACCGGTATTAGTAATACCGTTCGGTATGAACGTTATACCGGTATGGATACCGCCGTTAAAATTTCAATACCGAAATACCGTCATACCAAAAGATGAAAATATCATACCGGTATTTTCTTCTGTATTGTCGTCTATGGGTATTTTTACAGTAAAATTAAGCCAAAACAATAAGTTGTTTGGCTCTCTCAACGTATTTAATGAAATCAGAATCCGATAATCTAACCTCGAAATGAATACATCGCCCCTGAACTAATGTCTGAGCTCCGCTAGCCGCTGCATAAGGCCTCGGCCCCACCGCTACGTACGAAGGCCTACATGGGGTGCATGTCGGCTCCATGCACTTGTGCACACAGCTACAGAAAACAAACGAAGCCGATCGAGATGGGAGCATTTCATGAAGATTTTTTTCAGTGGTTTCAACAACAGATTTGCTTTCCGCCAATCACATGCGAGGGTTTGTCATAGCTTGTAACATCTCTCTATAAACAAACAAAATCACCGACAAAACTCTTTTTGAAACACTCCCCAGTCTGCCTTTTGACCACGTGGTGTCTTCAACAAAGTATCAACCTTGGGGCGTTGACTGACAAACCACAGGGGCGGGATTAACACTTGTTTTTTTCTTTATGCAAGTTTTTTTTTTTCTCGGACTGCTCTTAACTTGTTTCAATGGGATTTCCACTGAGTTTTTTTTTTTGAGGGGGGGAGGGAGGGGGTGCTGGGCATCGACAGACAAACCACAGGGATTAAAACTTCTTTTTTCTTAGTGAAAGTTTTTTTTCTCGGACTGCTCTTAACTTGTTTCAATTATGACAAGTTTACTTTTATACAGCCTGCTACAAAAGTCGTTTGACACCCCCCCCAAAAAAAAAAAATACATACATAAATATAAAAAATAATGAAAAATAAATTTAAAAAATGAAAAAAAAAATGTTGACAACAGGAAAAAAATGTTACGCCATCCCTCTTGGTTTATTTTGAAAATGATTTGTGAAGTGATCATGAATGGAATGAAGAAAATGTCTGGAATATTTGTGTGATTTGTGATGGGTGCTGTATCCTTTTTGTGCATGTGCGGTCATGAATAAAATGAAATAAATTATTAGATTGATTGTAATTTAAATTTATGATGGACTGGTGGCGTGATAAGATGATGATCAACTCAATTTTGGCATGTGTGAAAGATAGAATTGACATTATTAAAATGAAAAAGTATTGATGACCAGGACTTGGGGGGGGGGGGGCCGGGCGAGAGAAATAGAAAAAAAGGGGGAAGATCGAGACTCGGAGAAGAGGAGGGTGTTGATTGTTTGTGGTAAGAGAGGGGTGGTGACGGCATGTACCTATCGTAATAGGTCCATGTTGACAGGGATGGGCCGATGGGAAAGAGAGAGTGAGGAATTAAGGGGCTGGGGAGATAGAGAAAAACAAATTCAAGAAAAAAGAGTGAAAAAGAGGTGGCCGCGGGATAAGAAGTCAAGGGGGAGGTTTTTACTTTTTAGACATGTGGAGATTCACAAGAGGGAGAAAACATGGCCTGAAGGGAGTTAGCTAAGGGGGGGGGGGGGGTTCAACACAATGGACATAAGAAAAGTTATTTACGAGACGTCAACATTTGAGGTCAACAAACTTTGAACCTTCGACGAACACGTGTTGATGTGAGTGGTAACAAAAGGGGCGAATCTGAATGTGTATTAGTGGGGCCAAATCGGTGAAGGGAAAATCACGCAAATCTCCTTGACTGTTTAAGCAGGGAATTTGGTGCTTGGAACTTGGGGCATGTACACACGTTTAGCAAAGTAGCAGTGAGTAGGTGCAGTATAAATTGACTACATCTAATTCAGTTCAGCATGGAGATAGGATTAATTGTACCACGTGCTTGCTGAGATAATTTCGCGCACGTGCACAGGTAACTCCCTCTCGCCGTCTCGGTGGGGCCGGGAGAGAGCATGATCGTATAACTTTTTGCTCAGGTCTTTAATAGTTGGGACTTGAAATACGATAATTTCTCATTTTCTAATCTCTCTTTAATAAACAAATCATGATTATTTCCATTTGAAAATCTAAGGTTAGTGGTGACTTGCAAGGCTCAAGACAAGTCTCAACTTCGTCATATATAATTTTTTTTAATCTATGAAAATATGTTTGAGAAAGTTTCTGTCAATGAGAACGGACCATGCTGAGCATTCCTCAGCTGACCGCAAGCCTCCACTCTTTATCCGAGGCCATATCAGGGCTAAACAAACATTGGACACTGTTTGCAAAATAAATTGGGAATTTACACCGGTATTAGTCGGTATACCGGTATTGAAGCAATTAGTAATACCGGTATTGAAAATATCAATACCGAAAAAGCTTAACGGGAATATACCAAATTATTTCATGTTCCTGATTGTTCCGTACTCTATTTGCCAAAGATATTGCTGAAATGTATTCATTGTGTGCTGAAAAATAACTTTGATAATGTGTATGCGTTTGACGCCATTTATTTAAGTGGCAAATTTCCTCTCGTCCTTTAAAAACTTTGCCTTGTGCCAAATAACAAAGTATGCTCATGTAACATTTTAAAGGCATTGTCTTCTATATGTGTACACAATATATTTACCCTACTTATTTGTTGTGTAAGGTCACATTGATAAAGTGCTGTAACAAATATTGTTATATTATTGATAGATTATCTGTAGTAGTTATAAAAAAGTACTAAAGTAGAGATGTTAGATATCTTCATGTTTTTGTTGCAACTCAGTACAGATGTTTTTAACTACAGTTTTGAGATATTATTGATAGATTATCTGCTACAATTTCTACATATATGATTCATTTATTTATTTATGATTCATTATTTTAAATAATCATATTTTACTTCTATTTACTTACCTTGTCAAAGATTTTCTTTGCTCTTCATTACCTATAATATATATTTATGTTCAGTTTAATTCTCCACTCAATTCAATCTTTATTTGGAAATAAAGATTGAATTGACTGTATTATTCGTGTTAATTATATATTCAAAAAGCTGCATCACTTCGCCGTGATCCCTCGCATAGGCCTATAAAGTTGATTCTATCCTTTGGGTTTATGTCAGGTTTCTATAGCTTCTGACCATACGAGCATTGAAAGTTAAGGGGTTTATGGGACGAATTATCGACTAGGGCCGTCCATAGCTCAGTCGGTAGAGCACCGGGCTAGCAATCCGGAGGTCTCGGGTTCGAATCCCGATGGAACCCCATTTTCTTTGCTCTTTATTACCTATAATATATATTTATGGTCAGTTTAATTCTCCGCTCAATTCAACCTTTATTTGGAAATAAAGATTGAATTGACTGTATTATTCGTGTTACTTGTCAAAGATTGGAAGGAACTTGATTGATGTATGTTTTTGTTCCAACTTGGATACAAGTACGTGTTTTACAACTCAACAGTTCTTGAAAATTTTATAGACTTTATATGAAGCGTAATCTCAACTTGCCTTTACCATAAACATTGTGCTCGAACCTAAAACTCGTTAGTCATAGTAGTTATAAAAAAGTACTAAAGTAGAGATGTTAGATATCTACATGTTTTTGTTGCAACTCAGTAGAGATGTTTTTAACTACAGTTTTGAGATATTATTGATAGATTATCTGCTGCAATTTCTACATATATGATGCATGTGTTTAGTTTTAATGGTTTTAAATAATCATGTTTTACTTCTATTTACTTACCTTGTCAAAGATTGGAAGATTTATGTTTTTGTTGCAACTTTGATACAAGTACGTGGACAGTGTTTTACAACTCAACAGTTCTTGGAAATTGTATAGACTTTTTATATGAAGCGTAATCTCAACTTGCCTTCACCACAAACATTGTGCGTGAACCTAAAACTCGTTAGTCATAGTTGTTATAAAAGTACTAAAGTAGAGATGTTAGATATCTTTGTTTTTGTTGCAACTCGAGTACAGATGATTTTCACTACAGTTTTTATCATGTAAAATATTAAGCATATAACTTTAACTTGCCTTTACTTCAACCAACCATTCAGCCATTGTGTGTGCTAAAACTTCAGGAATCCCGTTACCTCAACCAACCATTTAGCCATTGTGTGTGCCAAAACTTAGTCATGTTAGTAAGAAAGTACATGATTACAGATGTTAAAACATATATATATATATATATATATATACATATCTCAAAATAAACTTTTTATAATATTAATACTTTTGTAATTTTCTTATTACTGTGATTAAGCTAAATGAAATTGTGATCGTTTTCATAAAGGTGTGCAAGTACCGCAGTAGCACCAGGGTAGTACCATGGTACAGGTACCACGGTACTATCGCAGTACTATCGCAGTACAGGCCCTGATAGCAGACACGGTCGTAATGACGTCATTAACTGATCGTAAAGTGGTAATACTCGTCATGTCGTCGTATCTATGACGTTCTTACGACGTAATTTTGACGACTTAGAATGGCAACTTTCTTTTGCATTTTTATTTGACCAGACTATGACGTGATTACGACGTCATTTACTGACCAATTTACGACAAGTAAATTTGCTTTCTTATATGACCAGATTATGACGTGATTATAACGTCATTTACTGACCAATTTACGACAAGTAAATTTGCTTTCTTATATGACCAGATTATGACGTGATTACGACGTCATTTATTGACCAATCTGCGACAAATAAATTTGCATTTTTATATGACCACATTATGACGTGATTATGACATCATTTATTTACCAAACAACGACAAAGAAATTTGCGTTTTCATATGACCACATTATGACGTGATTATGACATCAATTATTTACCAATCAACGACGAGGAAATTTACAAGTTTAATTTCAAAGCCACATACTATTTTGCCATTTTTTCAACCTTGCCATGTTAGCAAGGCTATTTCTATTTAGAAAAGGAAAAGTAAAACTAAAAAAAAAATAGTACATAATTTTTTTTTTTAAGGTAAAGTATATCATTCTTCAAAGAAAAAAAGCTTCAAAAGCAGTGGCAAAAATAATAATTTCTTAACTGGTTGCCAACCAAACCAAACAAGAGGAAGCTTTATGTCAAAGAAGTGTGTATCTATTCTAAAACTGTTTTTTCGTAATTGGTGTCATGCTCCGGTGTCATGCAAACCCCCTAACTAGTTAGCTCAACAGCTCAACCTCCCCCTCCCCCCCCCCCCCACCCCCGGGCTCATAAAAAAATTCATCATCCGCAGAATTAATTCACCGGGCGTCGGGCCTGCGCATGCGCGCTGCACGGCATGCAACTAACTGGCAAGTCACAATCATTTGAAAAAGGTGCGGTATGTGCCCGTTTTCCGCCGTTAAATGATGCATGCAGCCTAATTTTGGATAGAGAATCAAGTGCGACGAAGATGGCCGTAATAGTTCTACTACTTTAAGAACACGGGTCAGATTTGGACAACGACTTCGAAGGCATTCGCAGTAGACCAAACAGTAAGTTAGATAACCATTTTCTAAGATTTTAATTCTTTTCGGAGCGCGGCTTGCAGCTACGTACCGTAGCTAGCTTACCATTGGCTTTAGATTTCGTGCACTGACACTGCCCGGCCGGGGTGGCTGCGGGGAGCGCCGGCATGCTGTATAGGACAGGCTGCGCTGGTGGGCTCAGCCTCAGGGCCCAAGTCTGCACACAGTTTAAACTTTAAGGTAAATGCCAGTTGTGGTAACGATATCAAAATGAGTTCGTACAGAATCCAATGAAATTGACCACCAAAGTGTCTGTCTATATTTATAAATAATATATGTGCCAAAGGATTCTGGAAGAAATTGTGTAATTGCTGAGAAATCAGCAAAAAAAGCACAGGATTCGGGTCAAGCGTCTGGCTGACATTCAGTCAGAGCAATAATAATACACTGTCCCACGTGCACTTATCTGGGTTGGTGATCTTCAGTGTGAACATTTTTCAGCGTAGATTTCAAGATTTCACAAAGTTCAGTTTATGTAACTGTACCAGATCAACATGTAGATCCTCGATGATATACTGACAATAAACCCTAAATCTCCCAGGGTATTTTGATTCTTGTCATTCCCGGGGGGGGGGGGGGGGGGGGCATTATCCCTTAGTTATAAGTTATAAGATCTCAGCCGCGGATTGCGCGTTCACAGCGAAAATTTGCATGATGGTAGAGAATGACATAATCTACATAGTTGCATTGGTAAATTTCACTGAATTCATATATTTATTTTTTTTATGAATTAATTATGCTAATTTATTCATGAAATCATACTTTTTGCTCTGATTCACTAATTAAAGCTCCTAGAATGCTATTTTTTGGGTGAAAATATTCTTTATAGCATTCCTAACAATTTTGAATGAAAAAAATTCTGGTACCAAGACCGATTTCTTATTTTTTAAATATTTTTATTATGTATTTCTTAGTTTTTTTACTTTTTGTTTTTTATTGTATTTTCGATGGAAATCGTTCCAGACCTAATTCTAATCATAAACAAGGCAAAATTAATTAATACCCCTTTCATAAACCTATCCTCCAATTAGCCGCCTAATATGCGGATAATTCAATAAAAATTGCGTTCACAAACCCCGAAAATTATCCGCATTATTTTTACGAGCGCCCGTCCTGAAAAAGGCGGATAATCGTCATGACAACTGGACACGCCCCCTCCGATGCGGTTGTGTTGGAAAAGGGTGACCTTGTGACCGCACCATGGCAATTATCACTTGTTCACTGCAACCACCCTGCCTGTGGGGAATCTACAGGTTGGACTATGGCATGCCAATGCTGTACAGAGCACACACTTTAAAAAATGATTAAAATATCACTTTTGTGACCAAAATTACTAATTTCCATACAGTTGCAATTTATTTTTCATTAGTAACTTGGGAATAATTTTTGTATTCACTAGAGCGCTCAAAAACTTGAATTTTGGGCATTTTTTTTGTACGCCCTCTATTGGTGGAAAATAATATGGCAAGAAAATTTTCATTTTTTAATCTCTATTTTTAATCAAGAAAAAAATAATTTAAAGAATCAAATTTACTTAAGGGCCAAGTTGTATGACGAATAGGTGTCCTAGGCCTAATGGAAACTGTCAGTGTAAAAAAATCAAGCATTTGTCCCAAAGAAAAAGAGAAAATAAGCCAAACATTGCCATCCTTAATTTTGCCACACATGGAGATATAACTGAGAACAAGGTTATATCATAACCTTGTTCATTGAATGAGTGGCAATTATCCGCATTATTTGGAAATACGTTTATAAACTCAAAATCTTGTCCCGATGCTGCTATTATGCGGATAATTGCAGCATCAACATAATGCGGATAACTCTGGTCCTCCTCCGATTTTACGAGGGGTATAAAGGGGTATAAGTTTAATCAGTAAAAGTATAAATAATGATAAATTTATGAATTTTGGCTAAATACACAATTTGCATTGGATTGTACATGAAATCATGTTTATGAGCAATTTTGGGTCTGACATGCACTTACATAATGTTGCGTAATGTCGTAACCGTGTACCTGGGCATCACAAATTTGGTCTCAAAATTTGCGCGAGACTTGAAAGTAAAAAGTCAGTGAGCGGCGCGATCAAAAAATTTTGCGCGACAGCATAGTGATGAAATTTGTTGAGGGGGGGTCAAATTAACCCCCCCCCCCAGTTTCATAAGGGTTAAGGCCGTCACATGAAATGCCCTATATTCATTATTTTTCTACCAAAAGCACCATTTTGAGTAAGATTTTTAATGAATAGATCTGTTTGACATTTCAGGAGAAAGAGAGGGAGACACATAACCACCTGTCTCGGTGTCACACATGAGGAGTTGAGGAGGAGATGAAGTCGGTGAATATGACCTGGCCTGGGGGAGTTTCCAGAAGAAGGCCCAGAATCGCCGGATGCCAGGAGTGGAGATCCTTCGTTGCTGCCCTACATGCTAGGAGGCATCGGGCAGTAGGTAAGTAAGAAGGCTATTTCAGATGTCAAGCTTATTTTTTTGTTTGGGATCATTGGGAATCTCTATTATCAGAATCACGCAGATTTGGGTGTGTACAAACTCGGGGCACCTTATAATCTGTCAATGGTCCTGACTGTACTTCAAGGACTCTGTGATATTTTTATCATTTTTTCATTGTATTATCATTCACGGAGCCTAGACAAGTCTCTGTTGCCTGTAGAACTTTGTACACTAAAGATGGATTTCCCTAGAAAATCCACCTTTCCCACAATAATTTTGGGGCAAACATTTAATTTGTCCAATTTGTACTCTAAATGCATACAAGGCTTAAAAAATGTTAATCGTAGGAAGGTAAAAATTTTGAAGGATCACTTTCTTACAATTCCAACGCTATATAATGCAATGACATGAACTTTAACTCAAGTGACGTACGTTTGCAAGAAATACAGAATTGGTGCACATGCATAGCTGATTGATTGTGCTAGTACTGGTACTAGATTCCAGGCTGACGCAGTGGATCAGTTTGGACGTTCTAATTTCAATGACAAGTTTAGATGGTAAATTGGCGCTAATAAAATTTTGCATTGGTCGATCTCGCGATGCCAGAAAACTAATTCCACCTCAAAATTTGTCGGATTTTTTTTGCAAAATATATATTTAATTGATCCTTGACCTGAATTTCAGCCAAATCAGGCATAGGGAATGGCTGTATTTCGGCCTCGAAGTTCGAATTCTCAGTCCTGACAGTCCTGGTGACCCCATAACCATTTAAAACACATAAAAAAGGCATGAATTCAAATCATAATTATAAAAAAAATTATATGTTTTATGTGTCAAATAAATTGATTCTAAAATTTCATTCCTTATACAGAGATGGTTTAAGGTCTTGAGGGCATCATGCCCCCCCCCCCGACTTGACTTTACATACATGTATTTATATTTGAAGTATAAATTATGTAACAAACCCCACATCGTTTTTTAATCATTTAAAATAAATTGGAAATTAATATTGAAACCATCTAGTTTTTAATGAAGATTAATAAATAGTTTATGTAGAAAAGGTTTTTATGTTTCTCCTCTTCTGTTATTTTTGTAGATGCTGTAATTTGAAACGGAAGGTATCCTGCCAATAAATTTTCATCCCATCTGAACTGCCTTGCCTGCCTGCACCCAGTCATCTGTTCCTGAGCATTTTCATTCTATTTTTCATCATCGTTCTTTTCGGCCTGTATGAAGTGAATTTCACATTGATTGGTGGAGCTGCTAAGTTGGCATTACAGGGCCACGCCGGGGTATGATCCTTGGGGTTGAACATCATGACTGCTAGTTGGTCGGTGAAGGTGATGGGATGGATCAATGTCGCATGGAGTAAGATCGATACCAATCTGCTTTGCTACATTTCGAACAATCTCATACGGATACGGATATTATTGCGACAGGAGTACTGTTCGATGTGGTCAAGCCTATTTGACAAAGCATTATGGTGTTAGTCATGTTATCAGAAACCGATTTTTCAAAATCACGGAGTTGCTTCAATTTAGTATCGATAGATATTTCAAGAACGTGTAGACGAGTGAGCTTTTCATCAAGAATTTCACGCAATTTATTTTCGCGCTTATCCATATCATCATTGAGTTTTTGTCTATCGCGTTCCATTGACACGGCCACCGCTCTTTGAACGACTGTATCAATATGATCTAGGTATGCTGGGCTTTGTTTAGATCCAGTTAATGATGAAACAGAGGATTGTGTACATGCGTTAGCCGAGTGCAGGCGGCCTCTTGATCTGGTGGATATCTTAGACATGTTGTTAGAGATTACGTAATGATATAATTGAAAAGTGGGATAGGCTGTGCATCTGCCAACTCACCAGTCAACCAATTAGAGACGGCCTTCGAAAGTGACACAGCACGAAAATATCAATATGGGACTGGTCTAGTCAACACATAGATCCTGAAAAAAACCATGGAGACCGCAGACGCAAAATGATTTCCATACATAAAGATATGATGCACAATTTCCAGTGGGTTCAAAACACTGAACACATGCTATGCTGATACACAGACTATTTTAAGAACTTTATCAAGCATAGGAAATCTGGTATGAAATCTCTCAGCTCACATAAAAAGCCTACGTAGCTACATGTAGGGAAGAAAATGTGTAATTGCTGAGAAATGAGCAAAATAAGCATGTAATTCTATCAAATGTCGGGTGTTTTTCGAGTCAATCATAATACACTGTCCTGTCCCACATATGCTTTTCTGTGTTAGTGATCATCAGAATTATTTATTTTAAGTTCAAAATTCATGATTTTACAAAGATACAAGTTTACAATAATTTACCAGGGCCCCGTCTTACAAAGAGTTATGATTGATCCGATCAATCGCAACTATGGACGGTCAGCAATGTTAACATCTATTAAGCACGTTTGTTCAAAATATTTTCTAGCTATGATGTATGTTCATGCATTCATTGTTTTCTCAAAAATTCGCTGCGCTTCTTTTTGCATACAAAAGACATTGTGCAAATTTTTCGTAGAAAAAAAATTATGACACTGATGGTTTTCCATAGAGTTATGATTGATCGTTCAATCGTAACTCTTTGTAAGACGAGCCCAGATCTAGATTATGTACAATATTTTGACAATTAACCTTAATTTAAAAGACTTTCCGAAGAAATAATTGTTTGCTGCAACTACTGTCTTTTACCCCTAAGTGATAGTGTAATACAACCCAAACTTTTCATAAGAATTAATGTACATGTATGATTCTTTCACCCAAATGTGAACTTCCATAAATCCTGAAATTATTCCAACTCAGGTATTTTTTTTTTTTACATATATTTTTACCTACATTACATAGTTGTCTAAAGTTGAAGGTATATTTAATTATTATTTCAACGAAAAAGCTTTATTCTTGGAGATCATTATGCCTCTGTTATGTATTAATGTGTATTTATACATGTACAATTGTATGTATTGGAATAACAAACATTGTAATTTCATTCCTTTGACCCTAATACTGCATTTTCATAGAAAAGTGTTTTTTTTTTCAATCTATTTAGATTTTTCAACTTTTTGTTTTCCTTTTTTTTTTTTTGCTGGTAATATCATGTTATGCAACTTTTATTTATTAATAGAATGTTTGCCACGATTTCGTAATTGAAATGCGTACATGTATTTGATTTCGTTTTCCATTTTTGTATATATATTCTTTTTTTGTGGGGGGGGGGGGGTCATGTTCTTGAGACTGAGACAAGTTATGCAAGGCCCTGGCATGGAGGATCATTATATTGTTACTGGGAATGCTGGACATTGTCAGACCACCTCAGTATTCACAAAATATAGATAATCCTCAATGACAAGGTCTTTGAAGTGGTGTGTGTATGTACATTGCATGTAGAATTTAATCTTTAGGTCATTATCACGTCAGAATACGTTAAGATATCATAGTTGACTCCAAAAGACGTCATATTCATTTCAATATGCGACGTCAATATGACGTCTATTACTAGTCAGCAATATGTTGCAAAGTCGTCATTCAGACGTCGTAGTTGACTTATAAAGACGTCATAATTACATCAATATGACGTCTGAAACTGGTCAGGAATACGTTGCAAAGTTGTCATTAAGACGTCGTAGATGACTTTAAAAGACGTCATAATTACATCAATATGACGTCTAAAACCGGTCAGGAACACGTTGCACGGATGTCATTAAGACGTCGTGGTTGACTCTAGAAGACGTCATAATCACGTCAATACACGACGTCAATCTGACCCTTGATACTGGTCAGGAAAACGTTGTAAAAACGTTGCAAAGACGTCATTAAGACGTCGTAGTCACTCTTGGAGACGTCATAATGACGTCAATATACGACGTCATAATGACGTTATTCGCGGGTGCAAGATCCCGTCTTTAAGACGTGATAAAACGACGTCAATATGACGTGAGACTCGTCGTAAAAATGACGTAAATATAACGTCATTTTTACCAGTTTCTGCTATCAGGGGGTTTACAGGTACAGCGGTACTACTGCGGTAGTACCGCAGTATAGGTACCGCGGTACTACCGCAGTACAGGTACCGCGGTACTACCGCAGTACAGGTACCGCGGTACTACCGCAGTACCTGTACTGCGGTACTACCGCAGTATAGGTACCACGGTACTACCGCAGTACAGGTACTGCGGTTCTACGGCAGTACTACTGCGGTACTACCGCAGTATAGGTACCGTGGTACTACCGCAGTACAGGTACTGCGGTACTACCGCAGTACAGGTACTGCGGTACTACCGCAGTACAGGTACCGCGGTACTACCGCAGTACAGGTACCGCGGTACTACCGCAGTACAGGTACCGCGGTACTACCGCAGTACCTGTACTGCGGTACTACCGCAGTATAGGTACCGCGGTACTACTGCAGTACTACTGCGGTACTACCGCAGTATAGGTACCGCGGTACTACCGCAGTACAGGTACTGCGGTACTACTGCAGTACTACCGCAGTATAGGTACCGCGGTAGTACCGCAGTACCTGTACTGCGGTACTACCGCGGTACTACCGCAGTAGTACCGACCAATTTACCACGAGTACTACCGCAGTACTTGTACTGCGGTAGTACTGCGGTACTTGTACCGCAGTACTACCGCAGTACTTTTTTACAAGGGTAACCAATATAGTTACTTGTCTGTTAGAGAAAGTAATCATCATGATGAACAGGAATTCACTTTACTTGTTAATTATTTCAACTAAAGTACGTTTTCAGTTGTTTTATTAGACGAGTAGAGACACAAAGACGGGAATCTTTATTTTGTCATGAGTCTCTAAACTTCAGGGCAGTTGACTGTCTTGAAAAGAGCATTATAAACAAATATCAACAAGTAAAGCAAGGCATTGCGATCAAGGTTGTTACACGAAGTAGGCGTTCATTATCAGTCCTTTAAGAGGTGAAATCTCACTCCTTACTTTACATCACTGTACTACTTCTATCATTATCATCGGATGTGGAGCTAAATCCGGGCCCTTACCAACCCAAGTATCCTTGCCAAATCTGTCACAAGGGAGTGACATGGGCTCAGAGAGGTGTTGCCTGCGATGTTTGTGATCATTGGTTCCACGTAAGTTGTATGCACATGTCAACCCCAGTCTACATCGCTCTCAATGCATGGAAGCAACGCTACATGGGAATGTACCAACTGCGGTATGCCACAGTTTTCTTCCAGTCTTTTCTCATCGTCTAGGAGTATTGATTTATCAAATTCTTTCTCAAATCTTGACCATTCATCACTCAGCAATGCTAGCGATTTACAATCAAGCATTGTACCAGCTAGGCAACATCGGATCTCCATTGATAAGCTCTTCTCCAAGACGGTCTTTAAATCATCGGAGAAATCGTAACAACATACCCAATTAATCCCTCCAGTATTAAAGTTCTTACCATCAACTTCCAAAGTTTGAAGAACAAGAAGGAGGAATTGAATGCCCTCATCGATTGTGAGAAACCTGATGTTATTATTCGAACAGAGACTTGGTTGAACAGTACAATTTTTAGTTCAGAGTTCTTCCCACCCTTCTTTGGTGTTATCAGGAAAGACCGACAAGATGGCTACGGGGGAGTGTTATTAGCAATAAGAAATGATACAAACAGATCCTGAAAGTGGAGGATGTAGAGCAAGTGTTCATAAAGGTTCATCGCCAAGGGTTAATAAGATAAGACTTAAGTAAATAAACTAGACAACTTTGAGGTTACGTGTGACTGTCTTTAATGACCATGGCCAAGAGACCAACACTAGATGGCGCGCTTACAATTTGCGGTTGCAACATCGAATCATCATAATACAACATACTGGCGTGACTGCCTTTTACTTTTCTCTCCTCTTTTACAATATAATCTGTATAACAAAATCATGATGATTCGTAACTAGCTCACTATTAAATAAAAAGGGTTAGACCTCCGTTGGTGTAAAACTCTAATAAATCTAAACACCAATGTATCATAACGAGTTAAATATTAAACTAATATATTAATACAACAAAGGTCACAATTCAAATAACATCAAATGGCATCACCACTTCCCATCTCCCTCCATCATCAAGAAATGGGAAAACCACATTTGTGGGCTTAAAAAGGTGTAAACAACAAATCATTATCCCTATCTAGGCATCAAATTATCAAAAGTAAAATGTTGACCCACTCTACTCCAAAATACAAGGCTCAATTAATGCTATGCACTAAAAATCAATTCCCGACACAAATTAAACAACCATAAACTCGCATGAAAAAGGAAAAAACGCATATGGGCAAATGGTTCAAATAATGAAAAAAAAAAAAAAAACCAATAATCTCTCAGTGCAAAGTATCCACATAACAAATAGACTAAACACAGTTTGACAGCCTCATCCTAAATATCAAATGTCTGTGTATCATAAAACAGAACGGCACAAAAAGTATTGAATCATAAGCAGTTCCATACCATTCCAATGAAATCACAAAATACTTGCAAAAAGGGAAATGGATAAAAGACAAAAAACAGCCATGTACCCAAAACTTATGACTTTTTAACTACATGAAGTTGACACGCGGACTCAATATCACTAGGCATAATGCATGATATACATGAACATACAATGACTGAAAACAAGGGCATATACATCATTATTCAAAACACAATAATTCTAATTAATATCAGAACAAAACAGAAATCATTTCCCAAACATCACAGTAGGCATATATTAAAGGACGAGTAAATATTAAATAAACATCACCAGTATGACATCATAAAAACATACCACATCCATAAAATCAACAACACACATAACTGGCAAAATCACTCACCCAAAATACATCACAAAAATTAATGACAAACATCATGAAACTGTTTATAGTGATCAACCAAAATCACATATCAAAATGCAATCCTGTAACATAAAAATACCTGCAAAGGAATATAATGAAACATCCCAACATAAAATCACAATCAAAATCACTATCAATAATATAAACAAGGCACTTTAAAGCATGTCAATTGAAGCAAAATATACCTGCAAATAAACATAAAACAAATCATCATGGTAATTGGTATACGAAATCAATTAGGCATCGGTTAATAAATAACTCAAAGGACATATCCTAATCAAGCGATGAAACTCCTGTTTTAGTCCGTTCCTCATAATCATATGATAAAATTAAAAGTCCAATCATAATAGAAACATTCACATCTGCAATGGTCACTATCCAACACATGACTCCGTCAATTCTTGGGAAGGCTAGCCGAGCGGAAATGGACTAAAGTAACAAGTCTCTGTACCGTCGATATTCAGGCGAAAATGGCCTAAACCGCGAATCTCTTCCACAAGGGGAGACAGACCAGCAGGACCATGCCCTGGGTTAGCATGGGGCCGGTCTGGCGGACGAGTGCAACGACAACCTCCAGGAACCAAGGGAGAAAGACCAGCAGGACCATGTCCTGGACTAGCATGGGGCTGATCTGGGACGAGCAGGACATCCTTCAGGGACAGACAGATCAGCAGGACCATGCCCTGGAATAGCATGGGGCTGATCTGGCGGACGAGCCTGATGACATCCTTCAGGAGTGGACAGATCAGCAGGGCCAAGCTCTAAGGCAGCAAGGGGCTGATCTGGAGGGCGACTATGGCAAGCGACATCAGTCCAGATGGAATGAACGTGCTTATTAGCAATTGAGACGCTAGCCGAGTACGGACATTCAGTTGAAGGCGACGCTTGCAGGGTGAACGACCGAAAGTTCTGCGAAATCAACCCATCCACGACAAACGGTACCCGTGCCAGATAGATAGCTTGCGAAGTAGAGCTACTGCTGCTGACGTTAGCCGGGCACAGAAGCATAGCGGTTACCCCGGTGCTTGCTCCGTGGCTGTGACTCGCGTCGAAAGGTAACACCGAATCGGCCGATGGTGTAACGGACACGGTATCAACACTACTGGGAGTGTCAAACCTATGATCAAGAGGCAGCACGGTACCTCCACGGTCAACGACACGGTTGCTACCAATGCAGCGATCCAGTAGCATATCAGGCGACATGTTAGGCAATACCGTCACGTCAGGCAAAGTTGTCACATCGGGCAAAGTCAAGGTAGGCATAACTGTTACATCAGACAAAGTCATGATAGGGGAAACTGTCAAATCAGACAATGTCAAGGTAGGCGAAACTGTCACATCCGGCAAAGTCAAGTTAGACAAAAATGTCACATCAGACGAAGAGTGAGAAACATAGTTCCGACTAAGATCCAAATCAAGGGAATCTGTGAAACTGTAGATCACGTTGGATTGGCAACAATCCCAAAGTAACGAAGACTGAAAATCATCGGCAGACAGTGGAGAGCAACTCAATCCACTCGGAGTAGGAGAGGCAACATTGCCATGCCAACAATCAATGCAATGAAGTGAAGAGGTTCTTAAATCACTCAAACATGAAACTGGAGAACACGAACTGCTTTCATGAGTGTCTTTAACTGTACACTCTCGGAACAATGAGGGCACACTGGCATTGGTATCCAGACCAATCACATTACTAACATTAGACCCTACATTATCTTTCCTTGTTTCTTTTACGTCTCTCATGTGACCAATAATCACATCATCTACATTAGCTTTATTTACCACACCAACATTAGCATCATGTCTATTTTCCTCATTCCATTGTTTCACATCACACTGGTCACTTTCATAAACCAGACAATCACTAGTTGCATACTCAACCTCTTTATTCCATCCTTTCATGTCAGCACTGTTTGTTATATACACCTCACCATCACTAGTCGTGTATCCATAATCTGCATTACATTGTTTCACATTAACAATGTTAGATTCATTACCTCCACCATCACTACTCTCATAACCATCATCTACATTGCATGGTTTCATTTCACCTTTGTTAGTTTCATGCACCTCACCATCACTAGTCAGGTATCCATCATCTGCATTACATTGTTTCACATCAACTATGTTAGAGTCATGACCTCCACCATCACTACTCTCATAACCATCATCTACACTGCATGGTTTCATTTCACCTTTGTTAGTTTCATGCACCTCACCATCACTAGTCTCATCTCTTCGGTCTTCATTCCGAGATTTACAACTATTACTTTTAGATTCATTCATCTCCCTATCACTTGTCTCGTATCCAACATCTTCTTTGTGTATGTTAGTGTTTACTGGTGTGACCGTAGTCCCTAATGTAACATGATTATTAATTCCATGACTATCATTCATTTTACTCTCATTCTTCACACGTTCCCGATCAATGAGAGTGTGCGTTGTAATTGAATGTATGCCAGCGAGATCAACATCACAAAAACATGGCGGAGCTGCTTGAGATGACGAAGCATAGCAAAAAGTAGCACTGTCTCCAAACATGATCAACTGCTTGGAGGGGCGAACCGAAATATCGTTCTGCTCCATAAATGGAGCCCCAGCAACAATACTGTGAGAACCACGCAAGTAGTCATCATGGACTACCACACCATCAAACCAAAGTTCACAACCATCATAGAATAATGTGAACTGAGTCACACCCACAATGTGGGTCTGATCGACGAGACTAACAATGGACACATCATCAACAATGTATTCATCAAAACCAAAATCATCAACAAGAATCTGGACACCAATATCATCTGCTACAGATTCAGTGATTAAATTGAGCTGTGATCCGCTCTTCAATTCAACATTAATCCGCGAATTATCAATTGTGCGGGCACAAAAACAAGGTTTATTTAATATCTGCCTGCTAGCAGAAAACTGGCGCAACCCTGATGGTTGCGACGACCTGCTAGCCGCATCGTGAACGGCTGCCGCGGCGGTCAACGCGGCCCTGGCCATGGTACGGTATATGTGGGACTACACAAATTTATCTTCCGACTTCGGGAAGTAACCCAACCTCTCGTCTACCACCGATAATATAAATCACGGCGTGCCTAGCCCCAATTTACAGGGTGAAATTAACTTAGGATGGCTTATTTATTTTCGATGGGTGGATAGAATCCAGCTGCCACCACGCCAAGGGTTAATAAGATAAGACTTAAGTAAATAAACTAGACAACTTTGAGGTTACGTGTGACTGTCTTTAATGACCATGGCCAAGAGACCAACACTAGATGGCGCGCTTACAATTTGCGGTTGCAACATCGAATCATCATAATACAACATACTGGCGCATATTGGTCAGAAAAAAGATGTTGTGATTGGATCTCTTTATCGACCCCCAAACAGCGACCATCACTCTACTTGGATGAAATGTGTTCCTCAATCGAATCACTGTGTAGAGAAGAGAGGAAAGCTGTTATCTGGATTGGAGGGGACTTTAATCTGCCTGACATAGACTGGTCTTTACAGACAGTTTGTGGTAATAGGAATCCTGCTCAAATTACCAACAGGTTCTTGGATATGATTCAAAATTGTATTCTCCAACAGATGGTATTATTCAAGACTAGAGAGGGCAATACCCTTGATCTTTTTCTCACCAATCGTCCATCCTTTGTTACGAAGTGTTCACCTCTTCCAGGCTTAGGGGATCATGACATTGTCCTGACAGTGTCCGACATATCTGTCCGAAGAAAAAAACCGGTGAAGCGTAAGATTTATCTTTGGAAGAAGGCCAGTCTAGATGAAATGAAGAAGCGAGGAAAACTTTTCCAGCAAGAGTTCCTTGGGAAGTACCCTTCAACAGCAGACTCTGTTTCTGATATGTGGTATGACATTAAGACATATTGTTAAATATCCTTGATCAGTGTGTACCCTCCAAAATGTCTTCGACCAGATACAGCCAACCCTGGATTAACTCAAATATCAAGAGGTTGTCAAGAAGGAAGGAACGGAGTTACAAGAAAGCGAGAATGACAAAGAACAACCATGATTTTTTGCGGTACAAGCAACTCCAAAAAGAGTGCAAGCAGGCTTGTAAAGTAGCATACAGTGACTACATTACCAACATTGTCAGCCCAGAATGCTCCTCAAATCCAAAAAAGATTTTGGAGTTTCATCAACAGCAAGAAGTGCGACAACAATGGTGTCTCCACTTTATTTTCTCCAAACAACGGAATGGTGTCTGACAGTTCTACTAAAGCTAGTCTTCTCAATAAACAATTTTCTTCAGTTTTCAATGGAAACGAAGACATCACCAGCATACCACAGAAAGGTCCCAGTCCTTACAAAAGTATGGAACCCATTGATGTGTCACCAGCAGGGGCACGGGGGGGGGGGCACTCAGTATATAATGCATAGTGGGTATGTGCCGCGGAGGGGACCCCCATTTTTACACTCAAATTTCCGTTCCGATCGAGGCATAGCATTTTTGTCTTACTGAGAAAAAGAACAAAGAAAGCCGCTCCAAAGCATAGCATTTTCTTCTTCTCGAGAAAAAAGAAGAAAACAAATCCGCTCCAGGGCTTCGCATATTTTCCGTTACGCCGTTCCGGTCGCAATTTTGGTGAAATGCGGCCGCAGCTCGCTGTCCGACCATCGCCTCTCCGCTAGCGCGCCCGTGTGTCGTACCGCCGGGCTAGCTGCATGCACGTTCCATAGGGATGCATACACACTCGCACGCAGGCGACCCGTTCCAAGGACCCCCGTTTTCACAAACATTTGTAGTTCTGAAGCCCGTTCCGAGGACCCTCCTTTTTACAATAAGCCCGCTCCAAGGCCCCCGTTTTTTGTCTCGCCCGCGGCACACCCCTACCACTTTTTTGGTCGAGTGCCCCCCCCCCCCGGGAGCAGGGGTTTACAAGCTCCTACACGATTTTAACCCACACAAAGCTTCTGGACCTGACATGATTCCAGCGCGGATCTTGAAAGAACTTGCACTTGAGTTAACACCAATCTTTGTTCACTTCTATCAGGCGTCCCTTAATCAAGGTACCATTCCTGAAGATTGGAAGAAAGGAAACATTGTCCCAGTCTTTAAGAAGGGTGATATATCGCTGCCAGAGAAATACAGACCTGTATCACTCACTTCGATAGTATGCAAAACCTTAGAACATATTGTGTGTAGCAGCATCATGAAACACCTGGACTTGCATATCATACACTATCTGATGCCCAACATGGCTTCCGGAAAAGGAGATCCTGTGTAACACAGTTAGTTAAATTTGTTGATGATCTATATAGCTTCAACAATCGACAGGAGAGGACAAACTGATGCAATCTTGTTAGATTTTTCCAAGGCGTTTGACAAAGTTCCCCATCAAAGACTGCTGTACAAGGTTGGATACTATGGTATAAGGGATGAAGTACATATTTGGCTTGCTGACTTTTTGTCTCAACGCAGTCAACGAGTTGTTATTGATGGAGCAACATCAGAACCAGCAACTGTCCTCTCAGGAGTACCGCAGGGGAGCTAGTGTCGTCGGTCCTTTGCTCTTTCTCCTGTACATAAATGACTTGCCAGAGTATGTGACCAATGGCTCTTCAGTTCGTCTTTTTGCTGACGACTGTGCCCTATACCATCCCATCAGTTCACGAGAAGACGCCGAAGATCTGCAGCATGATCTTGATGCTCTGCAGCAATGGGAGAGGGACTGGGCCGGGTATGACATTCCATCCCGGAAAGTGCCAGGTTTTACACATTACAAGGAAGAAATTTTTTCCACACAACAGGTACTTCATCCACGGCCAAGCTCTGGAAGAAAAAGGTAATGCCAAATACCTCGGCATAACCTTTAGCAATAATCTAAGTTGGAACGCCCATGTAGACTCCATAAGCAAATAATACCAGATGTTTTCTGCAAAGAAATCTCACAAGCTGTCCAAGAAACACTAAGGTCATTTGTTACAAGATGCTCCTGAGGCCAATAATGGAGTATGCATCTGAGATCTGGGACCCATTCACTCAGTCAGAAATCTGGAAATGATTTGCGGTTGCAACATCGAATCATCATAATACAACATACTGGCGCATATTGGTCAGAAAAAAGATGTTGTGATTGGATCTCTTTATCGACCCCCAAACAGCGACCATCACTCTACTTGGATGAAATGTGTTCCTCAATCGAATCACTGTGTAGAGAAGAGAGGAAAGCTGTTATCTGGATTGGAGGGGACTTTAATCTGCCTGACATAGACTGGTCTTTACAGACAGTTTGTGGTAATAGGAATCCTGCTCAAATTACCAACAGGTTCTTGGATATGATTCAAAATTGTATTCTCCAACAGATGGTATTATTCAAGACTAGAGAGGGCAATACCCTTGATCTTTTTCTCACCAATCGTCCATCCTTTGTTACGAAGTGTTCACCTCTTCCAGGCTTAGGGGATCATGACATTGTCCTGACAGTGTCCGACATATCTGTCCGAAGAAAAAAACCGGTGAAGCGTAAGATTTATCTTTGGAAGAAGGCCAGTCTAGATGAAATGAAGAAGCGAGGAAAACTTTTCCAGCAAGAGTTCCTTGGGAAGTACCCTTCAACAGCAGACTCTGTTTCTGATATGTGGTATGACATTAAGACATATTGTTAAATATCCTTGATCAGTGTGTACCCTCCAAAATGTCTTCGACCAGATACAGCCAACCCTGGATTAACTCAAATATCAAGAGGTTGTCAAGAAGGAAGGAACGGAGTTACAAGAAAGCGAGAATGACAAAGAACAACCATGATTTTTTGCGGTACAAGCAACTCCAAAAAGAGTGCAAGCAGGCTTGTAAAGTAGCATACAGTGACTACATTACCAAAATTGTCAGCCCAGAATGCTCCTCAAATCCAAAAAAGATTTTGGAGTTTCATCAACAGCAAGAAGTGCGACAACAATGGTGTCTCCACTTTATTTTCTCCAAACAACGGAATGGTGTCTGACAGTTCTACTAAAGCTAGTCTTCTCAATAAACAATTTTCTTCAGTTTTCAATGGAAACGAAGACATCACCAGCATACCACAGAAAGGTCCCAGTCCTTACAAAAGTATGGAACCCATTGATGTGTCACCAGCAGGGGCACGGGGGGGGGGCACTCAGTATATAATGCATAGTGGGTATGTGCCGCGGAGGGGACCCCCATTTTTACACTCAAATTTCCGTTCCGATCGAGGCATAGCATTTTTGTCTTACTGAGAAAAAGAACAAAGAAAGCCGCTCCAAAGCATAGCATTTTCTTCTTCTCGAGAAAAAAGAAGAAAACAAATCCGCTCCAGGGCTTCGCATATTTTCCGTTACGCCGTTCCGGTCGCAATTTTGGTGAAATGCGGCCGCAGCTCGCTGTCCGACCATCGCCTCTCCGCTAGCGCGCCCGTGTGTCGTACCGCCGGGCTAGCTGCATGCACGTTCCATAGGGATGCATACACACTCGCACGCAGGCGACCCGTTCCAAGGACCCCCGTTTTCACAAACATTTGTAGTTCTGAAGCCCGTTCCGAGGACCCTCCTTTTTACAATAAGCCCGCTCCAAGGCCCCCGTTTTTTGTCTCGCCCGCGGCACACCCCTACCACTTTTTTGGTCGAGTGCCCCCCCCCCCCCCCGGGAGCAGGGGTTTACAAGCTCCTACACGATTTTAACCCACACAAAGCTTCTGGACCTGACATGATTCCAGCGCGGATCTTGAAAGAACTTGCACTTGAGTTAACACCAATCTTTGTTCACTTCTATCAGGCGTCCCTTAATCAAGGTACCATTCCTGAAGATTGGAAGAAAGGAAACATTGTCCCAGTCTTTAAGAAGGGTGATATATCGCTGCCAGAGAAATACAGACCTGTATCACTCACTTCGATAGTATGCAAAACCTTAGAACATATTGTGTGTAGCAGCATCATGAAACACCTGGACTTGCATATCATACACTATCTGATGCCCAACATGGCTTCCGGAAAAGGAGATCCTGTGTAACACAGTTAGTTAAATTTGTTGATGATCTATATAGCTTCAACAATCGACAGGAGAGGACAAACTGATGCAATCTTGTTAGATTTTTCCAAGGCGTTTGACAAAGTTCCCCATCAAAGACTGCTGTACAAGGTTGGATACTATGGTATAAGGGATGAAGTACATATTTGGCTTGCTGACTTTTTGTCTCAACGCAGTCAACGAGTTGTTATTGATGGAGCAACATCAGAACCAGCAACTGTCCTCTCAGGAGTACCGCAGGGGAGCTAGTGTCGTCGGTCCTTTGCTCTTTCTCCTGTACATAAATGACTTGCCAGAGTATGTGACCAATGGCTCTTCAGTTCGTCTTTTTGCTGACGACTGTGCCCTATACCATCCCATCAGTTCACGAGAAGACGCCGAAGATCTGCAGCATGATCTTGATGCTCTGCAGCAATGGGAGAGGGACTGGGCCGGGTATGACATTCCATCCCGGAAAGTGCCAGGTTTTACACATTACAAGGAAGAAATTTTTTCCACACAACAGGTACTTCATCCACGGCCAAGCTCTGGAAGAAAAAGGTAATGCCAAATACCTCGGCATAACCTTTAGCAATAATCTAAGTTGGAACGCCCATGTAGACTCCATAAGCAAATAATACCAGATGTTTTCTGCAAAGAAATCTCACAAGCTGTCCAAGAAACACTAAGGTCATTTGTTACAAGATGCTCCTGAGGCCAATAATGGAGTATGCATCTGAGATCTGGGACCCATTCACTCAGTCAGAAATCTGGAAATGATACAACACAGGTACGCACGCTATGTTTGTCACGACTACCGAACTACAAGCAGCATTTCTGCTATGATTCAACAACTACAGTGCATGGCAAACCCTTCAAGAGCGTAGGACCCAAGCCAAGACTCTACTAATGTATAGCATCATTAATAATCTTGTAGACGTCAAGCAACAACTGAAACACTCATCCTTCAAATCCCGAGGTCAATTCTCAAAAACTCATGATTCCATTTGCAAATACGGAATGTTACAAAAATTCCTTCTTTCCTGCCACTAGCTGCCAGGTTATGGAATTCCCTACCTCAGGACGTCGTAGACAGCACCTCAGCAAACATATTCAATAACATGTCAGACTATGTTAGTCTGCATTTGTTTGTAAATATGTAAATATTATATATATGTTGGCTTTTTTTACCACAACTTCAACGGTGGATACTCAGCACTCAGCATTCAAGTCCACAATACAGTACGACAATACACCACAGGTGGTATGTACTTATATAGGAAGAAGAAGAAGAAGAAGATAATGAAACACGATGAATTTTCATTATTTATAAATAATGAGGTAGATAATTCATTATTTAACAAATAATCTTTATTTATAAATAATGGAAAACTCGAACATTAAATAATGATTATTTATAAATAATGAGAATAATGGTGCACTCGAAAAAATTATTTATAAATAATGAAGTAGACGTTTTCATTATTTAACAAATAATCATTATATATAAACAATGAAAAACTCAACAAATTATTCATAAATTAAAGAAATGTGCACTGGCATTGTTAATAAATAATTATTATTTATAAAAAATAGAAAACTTGTTTATAAATAATGGAAAAACGAATTGCAATTATTTATAAATAATGAAGTATGTAAAGTCATTATTTATAAATAATGAAAAACGAAAATCATTATTTATAAATAATGAAGTATGTATAGTGTCATTATTTATAAATAATAAAAAACAAATAATCATTATTTATAAAAAATGAAAAACAAATAATCATTATTTATAAATAATGAAAAACAAATAATCATTATTTATAAATAATGAAAAACAAATAATCATTATTTATAAATAGTGAAAAACAAATAATCATTATTTATACATAATGGAAAAACGAATTGCAATTATTTATAAATAATGAAGCATGTAGCTAGTGTCATAAATAATGAAGTATAGTGTCATTATTTATAAATAATGAAGTATGTATAGTGTCATTATTTATAAATAATAAAAAACAAATAATCATTATTTATGAATAATGAAAAACAAATAATCATTATTTATAAATAATGAAAAACAAATAATCATTATTTATAAATAATGGTATGTCGAACTATTATTATTTACAAATAATGAAGTATTACTTGGAATTATATATAAATAATTAGAAATGTTATTTTATATAATAGTAGTTATTTACAAATAAAATGTAAATTATATATATATAATAGTTATTATTTAATAAATAATGATTATATAACAAATAATTGTTCTAAATAATAGTGGCACAATCGGCGCCTCATAGTTAACAGCTATAAAAATCTAGTTTTTAAAAGTCGGTAACAGACGGGAAAGTCAATGCTGCGAATCTGCGCGGTCCGATCCCCGGTACGCGGTACGTACTACAATACTGCAAGAATCTTCAGGATTGAAGGAGGCAGTGTAGCTTGAAGAAGAAGAAGAAGAATCTGAAGATAGGTAAGCCCAACTGTTTGTAAGTCCAAAGCAAGTTCCCGGAATTATATAAGAACCTCAATATTCTAATTCTACTTGACTAGGTCTAACGTTAGGCTGTAAAGTGTAAACACAGACAGTGTTCGGGCTGCCGCATTAAGCCTTTAGTTTAAGGGGACCACAATCATAAGCATTAAACACGGACGTAACCCAGGCAGGGAGCTCCCGCCCGCGCCCGCAAAGAAGGCGGGAGCTTCAGACCTGGCATGCCTGGCCCTGGCCCTGGCCCCACTCACACAACATGCGAGGTTAGTATACTAACCTCGCACAACACATGTGATTTCATAGTGCATTTTGACGTTTTCATTCATCACAAGAATGTGAGGGACTAAACTACGCCAAGCCTTTCAATATTTGTCCACTAAAATTAAAGCACTAGGCCTATGTTAATCTTGATCGTATGATTTAATTTTAAGTATATTTGAAAAAGGAATTATAAATTATTTATTAAGGTGTTTTTATCGCTTACCTCCAAATCTCAACCAGGATACTTCGTTCAATCCGTCCTTGGTCATCCTCATACTGCGGTGGAAATTACGCAAACAACAATCGAAATGCGAAATTTTCCTATCGAACATTCTCGATTCAAGTCGTAGGGGAGGGAGAAAGGAAAGAAAAGAAGGGAAAGGAAAAAGCGAGAAAGGGAATGGAGGGGGCGGGAGAGGAAAGGAGAGACAATGAAAGACAGATCAGGGGAGGGTGAAAGGTAAAGGAGAGAGAGGGAAAAGGAGACCATAAAATAGAAAGAAAACAAAAGAAAGGAAGAGGGGAAGGGAGAGGGAAAGAAAAATGGAAAGAGCGAGAAAAGAGTAGGGGAGGGAGAAAGGAAAGAAAAGAAGAGAAAGGAAAAAGCGAGAAAGGGAATGGAGGGGGGGGGGAAAGGGAAGGAGAGACAAGAAAAGACAGATCAGGGGAGGGGGAAAGGTAAAGGAGAGAGAGGGAAAAGGAGACCATAAAATAGAAAGAAAACAAAAGAATGGAAGAGGGGAAGGGAGAGGGAAAGAAAAATGGAAAGAGCGAGAAAAGAGTAGGGGAGGGAGAGAAGAAAAGAAGGGAGAACGAAAATGGGGAAAGGGAGGAGAGGGGATGATGAATCATGAAGGGGATAGGAAAATGTCAAGTTTGAAGATCTGAATATTAACACTAAAACAAAATTAGACTCCCATGTTTTATTTATAAAGATACCATCTTTTTCATGATTATAAAGGTTCAACGTCCCTGTTCTAGGTCTAAACTTCAACATAAATCTACTGGCGCTTCGCGCTTGAATTCTGGAGGTCATTCCTCTTTTAAAAGTATAGGTAATCTGTCGGACTTTTCAAATCCCAAATTTAAATCTTAAGCGCAAATGCCCTCGCATTATTTTTCATTTAGATACAGTCCTGTCATCAATATAAAAAACTCTAAGCGCGAGCTTCGCGCTGGCATCATTTTTGTAAGTGACATTTATGATGTTGTTCATATTTTAAAAATGTCCATTTGTTGAGGTTTAAATGTCCAAAAGTTCAGCGCTCGCTTAATTTGTAAGGTAAATAGGCCTACCCTTTTAATTGTTATACAAAGGCGCTTATACAACGTCCAGAATGCAGTTCGGAATATTGAAAATAACTATTGGTCCTGCTATTTCTGCCCATGCGACAAGCATTTATCATTTTGAATCATGAGATTCACCTTTAAAATATGATGAAAAAGTATCGTTAAGACTGAATTAAGAAAAAAAGAAGCTCACGTTTCACGCTCGCATTTTGATCCGTTAGCTTGTGATAATAATGGTGACTTCGTTAATATATCTTAGCGGACATGTCCACCTTTTGGTGCTTCAAGAAAAATAAACACAACACACAAATAATAATAGAAAACGAACAAGAATAGAATAGATAGTTACCTATCCCACTCATGAATTCTTATTTAACAGTCCCCAAAACGTTTTTTTTTCGTGTTAGCTTATTTCATATATACATATATATATATATATATATATATATATAGGTCTCCTCATCATGGTTATAAAAAGTGCTCAGAATGTTTTATTTTCAAGTCCTTGTATCAGAATTTTCAGCTCGGGCAGCTCTATCGCATTTTTATTACTATCCTGTTGATTTATTTACTTGAACAAAATATTTAAAATGTCCAGCTTTTAGAACAGATATCAAAAAAAGGTATTCACCTTTGATCATAGATGAGGAAGAAGAAAAAAGTGCAAAAAAATAGGAAACAAACTAACGAATTAATGTGACATAATTTTTCTTCATTTCAAGGCGACTCTTTACATTTCATCATCGCTGATGGCGCTACAATAGAAAATACCGCTTGACAGCAAAAAAAAAAACAGAAAGAGGAAAATAATGCTGAGCGTCTAAAATGCAGCTAGCAGTACAAGCTGCAGAACCGTAAACAAACATCTTGTGAATAATATCGCGCGCCCTCTTTAAGCAAAAGTTTACAACCACGATGACCCTGCGGTATCTACGTGAAGATCACGAGAAAATGCTTTTTTTTTCTTAAAAACACACCAAAGAGAAGACAAGAAACGATCCATATGGTTCGGTAAGTGTCATAGCACAATTAGAAACATTATTTTAAAAGGAATGGCATAGTTATTTTAGTAAAAAGGGTGTGAAAAATTCGCGTGCACCATGTGCATATGAATCCTTCGCACGCGAGATGCATTGATCCCATGAGTGCCCTGGCCCTGGGTTAACACGGACGAGTCCGGTCCTGGGGCCTGTTGCATGACGAGTATGTATGATGGGGGGACCTAAAGCTACGCACTTAGTTTGTTTTCAAACGATAAAAACTATGCCAATTTTAATATTTGAACAATTTGTCTTTCACTAATTTGTAATTAATATTCTAATAGGCCTAGGCTAATCCTTAACCAAGAACTTAGAGTTAGAAGAAAATATCCTAGAGGCGCACGGCCAATAATGGATTCGGAGACCGTCTCCAATGTCACTGTTGGAGATTATCTCCAATATCTTATCAGAGACTTTTGTAAAGAATTTGGGTATCCGATTTCAGAGAAAGTCTCCAGTTTTGGAGTCCAATTCCTTTGTTTACATTTGCTGCAAAAGGATTAACTTGACGGCAAATAAAAATGTGATAAGCAGATTCCTCATGAAAAATTACCCCTTTTCACCGTCTGCTTTTAAAATTCACCGTCTACTTTTGTTTTGATAAGGATTTTTGTTGTCAATCACACACAAAACAAATGGGCTTCTGACCTCAGTGAGGGGTCATTCCATGCCAATTCACCCAATGAATGTGCAATTTTGCACCCGACCCTCTCGGAATTCGTTGTAAATTGGTACACATAAAATTCACCATGGTCCACGCACAAAACAAAAAAATTTGTCCAATTGGTCCGTCGGTTCTCGCGCTACGGCCCGCCCTTTTCTCCTTGTTTTGACAAAAATGGGCGTGACCCTCAACTTTCAATGGCCACTGCGTCGTAACGTGTTGACCAATTTTCATGAAACAGGTACCATTTATTAGGAAATTCAGAGAGGAATCCAAAACATGCATCAAATAATGTATTGGAGCAATTTATAAGGTTGTGACCTTTGACCTTTACTTTGACCTTGAGTTTGACCCCCGGACAAATAATTTTTTAGCTTGATTTTCATGTATGTTAATTATTAGTATGATATTGACAAAATATGTTAAAATCAATGATGATATTTTATTTCTTCACCTTTTAAAACTCTTCCAAAGATACCATGAAATTTCACTCTAGTCCTACATACTGACAGTCAGTCCGCAGCCCGTCCGAAAGTGCTCTATTTTATTCAGCGGTATGCATAGCCGTCCGTGGTTATGCATACGTAATGAGCTGTGAAGACGAACTTTCCGATCGGTGTTTTTTGCTCTTAGAATCGTTTATTCCTCACAAAATTGGTCTTATTTTATAGATAAAACTTTGAAATTTCTGATCAGCTAAATAAAAAGCACATTTAATGTATTTTGAAGACCGATATTTAGCTTAGAAAAAATGATTTTTTTCAAGAAATATATGTGAATAAACAGAGCGCATTTTTGCACCGAAATTACACTTGCGTCAAATTGATATTATAATCAATATAAAGCGTAGACATTCTTCTTTACGACTGAAAAAGAATTATGAAATTTCATGATGTAGCAAAGTCAGGAACCACAAAAAACCACGGCAATGTCCATCACAAAATGATTGGAATTGCAGTAGAATTGCCGACGCGTTCTGCAGAGCTTCCAAGTCTCCCGGATCCTGCGGGAGAATACTGGATTGCGATCCAATCTCCCGTTCTCCCGACCCCATGCCAAAATCTCCCGGATAATCAGGATTTTTAGCTGTTAAATTGTAAAATTCATACAAACGACTGTTTAACGAGTCTAGCATGTTCAACTCCCTAACACCCACGTGGAACCTCCTTATCACATTTTCATTTTACCCAGTAACTTCTACCAGTTTTTGTATAATCGTACATTGATTTCCCATGTAAATGAAGATAATTTTACTGAACGACTGGTAAAGTAGTCTAACAAGCCATTTTATTTCCGGGTTCTGCAATGTGTGATGAAAACTCTTCAGCGGTACTCCATGCACATGGCCCCCGCTGCGCCCCGGCGGGGCTCCAGCCGGCCGCGCTGCGCGCGCCAGGAAGCTCCGAGAAGGAAAGTTCACGAGCACTGCGAGGCATTTTTCGTAAGCTTGCTTGCGCCTTATTCGAGCTGAAACTGTGGATCAACGATGGGATTAACAAGTGGATTACTTTTACACCTCGACTTTCAGTTTCAGGAATAATTTTATTGACAATCCTGAAGAATTAGAAGCAAAGTGGAGATTTTTTCGCCTACTTTCACTTGGGTTGATCGGATTCGAACATTTTCTCTTTCGTGAGTGAGCTAGCCTGGCGCTGGCTGGCTGAGCTGTGCGAAGCACGCCCCGTCCCGATTCATCCACACTACAATCGCATCGCCAGTGACCATGGAGATCATGGAGATGGAGTCATCCAAGACCAAGACGACAAAATACTTGTCGAAGTATAAAGATACTTTTCAAGCAGAATGGGACTGTGTGACAGTTTTCACAGGAATCCCTCAGAGACTTTAAACAGTCCACATATAAAGCTCATTTACCATGTTTACCACTACTGCAGCCCCTTCCCCCTCTGGCCAATTAAAGCAAAGGTATTTTCATGTTGAATGCATTCTTTTATGAATTATTTAAAAAATCTACTGTATTGCCTGAAGTGTATATTTAGTCAATGACAATTCATGAATTCTCCCTAATGTGCATTTCATCTATCAGAATTTTTTTTGATGGTTTAGACAGCTGTCGGTTACTATCAAATGTTGTTTCTTAATGTGTTTTGCTACCCAAAACTCCCATCCGTGGGACAACGTTCCGCCGCTCCCTCACAAAATCATACCTCCGCGAAATCTACTGGATTCTATCATCCCAATGTTGGCAGCTCTGGTTCTGATTGGTCAACAGCGGCGCACAGACTTGCAACATTTCATATCTAGCTTAAAAAACCCGGAAGTAGTATGGAAAGATCGATGGCGAATTGCGTAAGCGCATTGTTTTGGGGCGTGCAAGGACCCTGGTTCGAACCCACCGAACTGTTTCTTTTTTTTTTTTTTTTTTTGGGGGGGGGTGATGGGGATATGTTTATGCTTTTTCTTTAAATCATATTCCTTCATCGTTCCTACCCAGCTTTATTCTCTTAATACTTTCATGTGAAGTTCTATTTAGGCCTGTATTTATTAAATCATGGAGCTATTAATAGCTCTATGATTAATTCTTACTTCTTCTTAATCACTGCTTTTGATTTTCAAGTTCTTTATTACACTTATTTGGGCAGGGGTGGGAAGGGAAGTGAGTTAAAGGTCAAGTGCACATCAACAAAAAATTATTTGAATAAATACAGAAATTTCCCTTTTTTAACACAAAACAGTTATATACACAAAACAATGGTATGCAAATAGAGTTTATTATGTCACTCACATCACATTACTTTTTAAATTTTTGTTGCATTTTTATTATATAAATTTTAGCAAATTTGATCTAAAAAATCTTCCTCGAATCACAATAGGTTACATTTATGGAAACTACGAATGTTAATGGAGGAATTAAAATCCCTCTCAAAATCTGTTAATGAAAATTAAAATAAAATATACATGTCATGTACATGTATCAAACAAAAAAATACACAAGAAATTAGAGTGCTTGTGACATAATCGGGTCTGTAATTTGCACATTGACCAAGATGAGCATATAATTGTTTTATAAAATTAGGCAAATTTCTCAATGTCAAAATAGTAATTTTTTTAATTTTGAATCATAGTTTTTATGAAATTTTCTGCAATACTTTATTTTTCTTTAAATTCAAATTAATTTTTTGGTGGGGTGCACTTCTCCTTTACTCTTTGCTTGGAATAGGGAATGCACATTAATATTTATCCACGAACAAAATTGTCTAAACATATGCAAATCCGTAATTGGACACATGCTCACTTTCCTTTCATCCAGGCCACTCCCTCACATCCACCATGTTTACAGTCTTATAACAAAAATGATGAATTAATCATAATACCATCACACCATAGCTCCATGATCACACAACATTCATACAGTGCTTCACAACAAATATTTCACTTCTGTTCATATATGCAATAATTACTGTGGAAAACAAAAACAAGGCGTAACCACATTCAAATACCGTTTAAAAGGACAAATATATTATACCTTCGAAAAAAAAAATTGTGAACATACATGGCACTTAACCTTCAGCACATTAGATAACATATAACAGAGTTGCTTGAGAACAAAATATGATTATGGGGCATTGCAAGAAACTTATGTTCAATTTCAATTGCAAATCAACTACATGTTTGTGTTTAATCAAAGGACTTACCCTTAATTTTGGAATGTGTGATTGAGTAGAAAGTTTCTTGCAATGCACTATTAGTAACATTAAAAATGTTCTTTGGTTTTGAATTGTGAATTTTTATTTTTGTCAAGCTGTATTCCTGTCCAAGTCAGTATTCTTAGTCCTTCCCAAAACTGTGCTCTAATTTTTTTGTTTCCAATATCGATAAAGATAAATTTTCTGTTGTATCAGTCCAAAATTTGCAAACGAAATAAGGGCTTTGTCGAAATCATGGTCTGACCATTATAGTACATGATGGACTCTCCCAGAATGAAATAGCAAGCAGAGACCAGAGTCAGCAAGTATGCAGATCTGTGTGTAGAAGAGACAAAAAAAGAGAGAAATAGTCTAAATTACTAAATAACCATTCAAAGTATGAATTATGTTACATGTACGTCAATTAAGAGACTAACTAAGTTAAGTCTAAGTACTGTCTGTGACAGCCACAATTTTTTTATTTGAACAAAATGGTTTATAAATACTACTGAGTACGGTAGTACCAGACTTTTTAGTTTGACTTTAAACTGTTTATAGTCTCTAGAGTAGACTGTCTGAGCTAATCATCATTTAATTCTTAACCGCAGCCTGGGCTGGGGCAAAAATCATCATGGGGCTCAACTTCGACTAATTAAGAAAAAAGGTTAACAATTTTCAACATAAATCAAGAAATATCTCAATCTATAATAAAAACTTGATGGAATTCGGAAACCTGATAATCATTGAATAAAACTTTAGAAGGGATCTACTTATTAAACTTCGTTTATATTGAGTCTTAATTAAAAAAAAACAAGTCCACCGTCCACAGACACATATAATGCGAGCCATCTGCCATCATTACAGAAGTTTCAACGTATGGGACCAAAGGCGAAATTCTACCAACCCGCGACGAACGTAATTTTGGCATTATTTCGCGCCATCGTGGAGTGAACGATAAGGTTACTTCCGGGTAAAACGTAAATTTCTCGATTTTTAGGGTATCATTTTCTCTAAAATAAAAATATAAGGTGAGTTTGCGTCAAGTTGGTTCTGACATATTTTGAACAGTGACTTTTCATCTTTCTAAAAAATCCTGATCGAAACAATATGGTTATGTAGCAAAGTCAGGAACCAAAAGTGAAATTCCGACTACAAAATCGCAGTTAAAATATTACTAAAATAAGCATCAATTAAAGAGGTAAAAATGGTAGGTTGGAAATGTCGAAATATGGAAAATTATATACCAAACTGTAGATGAAGGTCTTGAGAATAACTTACCACAATTCGTTTCGACGTAAACTGAAGTTAGCGACCAGTACAGAGCTATAACTTCAGCCCCTCCAATTCAGTGGGAAAATCAAGCCAAATTGATCGCACGTTTTCCTTCGGAGACCGCTAGAGGGCCGCTGAATAAATTTCCGTGAATATGCTCATTATCGCGCGAGCTGCGGTCTGACTGCTGATATTCATGTTAGTAAAGTGTTCACCATTTACATGATTTCTTCCAATCTTAAGTTACAGTATGCATGCACATGAAAAGAAATTAAGCTCATCAGTTCACAAATGAAACATTAAACATTTATGCTCATGAATAGGTATCTGTTTAGGCAATTTGATTTCTATGAACATCCTGTGCTAAATTACTCTCCTAGATAATAGGTCAGGAGGGAGCGCGGATTAGAGATTCCTCATGAAAGAGAGTCTGGGCATCTATTGTTCATGACTTGGTGGCATGAACAAAAGAATGTAGTCACGTAGAATGTTAACAGGTGGCTACTTTGGTCAGACCAGTAATACAGAACAAATAGGCCTATTTTCTTTTTGAAAATTTGTATTGATTTTTTGTTTGTAACTGATTTGCATTCCCTCTTCTTTGATTCACGAAAAATATTATATTGTGGGATTTTATACCCCAAACTTGTCAGTATTGAAACTGTCCGACCCCTCTTTATATATATTTCAATATATCATCTTTAGTTCTTTTATATTTTGTCTCCTGACTGGCAATAACTTTCTTTGTTACACTACGAATAAAAAAAAATTACAGAGTCTTATTTTGAAGACTACACGAACGAAAGGGTACAGTTGGCCGCACTTGGAAGATACATGGCTCTAATATATTATTGTGTGTGTTTGCTTGGGGATCGCAGCTGTGCTGTGATTGGTCAATTGATTGGCGACAATGCCCTTTTTTGGAACAGGTCGCTTTCTCGTACTTCAGAGGAAATAACTTGAATATCAAAATAGTATTTCATTCAAAGGAGCATTATTTTTCGTCATTTTTGTTTGTTCAATTTCATCAATAGATACGTCATTCGAAAGGGTAAACATTGAACTTTCATTTTATCTTCTTAATTTCTTGGTATCTCTACAATTCCTCAGGTTATTTACTCTTTGAAATGTTCATGAAATCATAATTTTCTAGGTTTTACTTATTGAAAAAAAAAATGATGTAAAATATTACATCTTTTCTCCATTTTTCCAAACGCGAATATGAAAGATAATAACACGACCATAAAGCCCATGAACCATGCATCAGTTCATGTGTAGAAAGTTTTACTATACAACGTACGGGTAAAGAATTATGACCGTTTTAAAATCAGTCGCTGCTTACATTTCGGTCAATTTAGGATTCCCTCGAATATCCCTGGCAGTAGAGGGGTATTGGGCCTGGCAGAGTAAGAGTTAAATAATATAATTTCTTGTTAGTAGATTGAGGGTTTACTTATTAATTCCATTCTTGTAATAGTTTGAATAATGGTGCACTTATATTTAGGGTAACATTATGCTACCCACTGAGTAATACACCCTGCCAAGTATGCCGTGAGGCAAACAACAAACTATAAAATATATACAAATATATATTTATTTATTTTTTGCAGAAAGCCATACGACTGTACAACTTCTCTCTTCAATCTTCGTATAAATCGTCATTCATTGTGCAACAGAAGGGTTTTTCCTAATCCGTCATCTTTCATGATGAATGCATCAGGAAGTGCTACGGGTGGGACTCCCAACGCAACATGAATTCATCAGGAAGCGCTACGTGTGGGACTCTCTCCAAAAGTGCTACGGGTTGGATTCTCAACATGAATACATCACAAAGTGCTACGGGTAGGACGCCCAACACGAATGCATCACAAAGTGCTACAGCTTGGATTCTCAACATGAATACATTGCAAAGGGTCACAGGTACATGTAGGACGCCCAACATGAATGCATCACAAAGTACTACGGGTAGAACGCCCAACATGAATGCATCACAAAATGCTACGGGTGGGACGCCCAACATGAGTACCTCACAAAGTGCTACGGGTGGGACGCCCAACATGAATGCATCAAAAAGTGCTGCGGGTAAGACTCCTAGCATGAATTTATCAGATTGTGCAATGTGTAAGACTCCCTTTGTAAAAATAAAAGGGCCGAAAACGGGATATGGTCGGCATACACTTCGTCATTTTACAACCCCGAGAACAGCCGAGAAATTCTGTGGAGGACCTGTGTGCATGGACAATGTTGTGTGCGGAAAATGTTCACGCGACATCGTCAAGAATACTGTCATGCTCACAACGATCGGGCGAAAGACTGGGCAAAAAATAGCGAGGAGGATTTTGAAGTCTGAGAAAATTCTTTTGCGTAAGAGTAAAGCCCAAAAGAAACCTCGCCCTCAGAAAGTTGAAGGAGGAGACGGAACTGTACCATCCACAAGTGCGATTCCCATGGAGATTGGAGATGAGGTTCAAGATTGGAGTGATATGGAACAAGAAGAAACCCAGGAATCGCAGAATTCAAGCCGACCCTTGAAGAAGAAACCTAAGAATCGCAGAATTGAAGACGATCCATTAGACAAAGCCATCACCTGCCTATCGGAGGGCCGATTTTCGGTCGGGCTCAGGGCTCTGTGCAAGGTTTCTGCAAGAGCCAAACAAGCACTCATAACTGTAGTAGCAGAAATAATCAAAAAAGAGGTATGTGAATTAATCATGTAAGGAAGGAATGAAACTTTGTTTCACAGGAAAGTGAGGAGAAAATTAGAATCTTTCAATTTCATACATTTTTGTCTCACCTGCATAGCAGAGTGAGACTATAGGCGCCGCTTTTCCGACGGCGGCGGCGACGGCGACGGCGGCGTCAACACCAAATCTTAACCTGAGGTTAAGTTTTTGAAATGACAGCATAACTTAGAAAGTATATGGACCTAGTTCATGAAACTTGGCCATAAGGTTAATCAAGTATTACTGAACATCCTGCCTGAGTTTCATGTCACATGACCAAGGTCAAAGGTCATTTAGGGTCAATGAACTTAGACCATGTTGGGGGAATCAACATCAAAATCTTAACCTAAGGTTAAGTTTTTGAAATGTCATCATAACTTAGAAAATATATGGACCTAGTTCATGAAACTTATACATAAGGTTAATCAAGTATCACTGAACATCCTGCATGAGTTTCACGTCACATGACCAAGGTCAAAGGTCATTTAGGGTCAATGAACTTTGGCCGAATTGGGGGTATCTGTTGAATTTCCATCATAACTTTGAAAGTTTATGGATCTGATTCATGAAACTTGGACATAATAGTAATCAAGTATTACTGAACATCCTGTGCAAGTTTCAGGTCACATGATCAAGGTCAAAGGTCATTTAGGGTCAATGAACTTTGGCCAAATTGGGGTATTTGTTGAATTACAGCCATAAATTTGAAAGTGTGTTGGTCTAGTTCATAAAACTTGGACATAATAGTAATCAAGTATCACTGAACATCCTGTGCGAGTTTCAGGTCACATGATCAAGGTCAAAGGTCATGTAAGGTCAAAGAACTTTGGCCACGTTGGGGGTATTTGTTGAATTGCCATTATATCTCTATAAGTGTATTGGTCTAGTTCATAAAACGTGGAAATAAGAGTAACCAAGTATCACTGAACATCTTGTGCGAGTTATAGTAGTTTTCAAAATCAGCACTGCTGCTATATTGAATCTCGTGATGCAGGTGAGACGGCCAGAGGCATTCCACTTGTTATAATATATCTAAAGAAATAGTGGGTGATGTCATCTGCCCCCTCATTGGCGGTTTATTTCCAATTCGTCTAATGCCAATTCGTCCAATTGCCAACTCGTCTACTTTGGTCTACCATCAGTTCGTCCACTCACCACATGGTCTACTTTCATTTAGCCTAATGCCATTCTGCCTGATAACCAGTTGGTCTAATAGCCATTAGTCCATTTACCATTTGGTCTAATTAAACCAAAAACGTGTTAATTGTGCAAAATGAGTGAAAAGAAAATGGGTATTAGACCAACTGGTTATTACACAAAATGGTATTAAAAGAACTGGTGGTTAGACGAAGTGATGATTGGACCAAATGATTATTGGACCATATGGTTGTTACAAGAAATGTTGATGGATGAAATGGCATTGTACTGAAGGTAGACCACGTGGTGAGTGGACGAGTTGGCAGTGGACAAATTGGCAATTAACCTCAATTGCATACCAAATCACCGACCATGATGTGCAATTTTTTTGAAATGCAGCAAAATTTCATGCGTGTTAAATTTTTTTTTCTCTCTGTTATTCAAATTAACTTTTTGTTGGGGGTGGACTTCTACTATGTGAATATTCAAGGGAACGGGAAGTAGCGAAAATGTATTGGAGATTGTATCTGAAGTAAAAATGAGTGTTGTTGGTCTAAAGGCCGCAAAATCTTTTGGTATTCTCGCTTTAAATTTACGTTCAACATTTTTGTCTCGCCTGCAGAGCAGAGAGACTATAGGCGCCGCTTTTTCAAAGGCGACGGCAGCGTCGTCCATATTGAAATCTTAAAGGAGAATGAAACCCTTGAAACCAGCTGAATCCATATCAAAGAGAAAAATCAAATAAACATATTGTTGAAAGTTTGAGGAAGATTGAATGAATAATAAGAAAGTTATGAGAATTTGAATATTGAGATCACTAATGCCATGTAGATCCTCCCATTGGCAATGCGACCAAGATCTGTGATGTCACACACGTACAACTCCCTCATTACTTTAGTACTTATTTCACTTATATTCTCACTTTTATAGAGTCTATCACAAGGTGATGTGTTCTCTTTATGAGAGGACAAGTACAGAGGTTTCACAACATTATATCATTGATGAATCGTTTGTCATATGATTAAAATGAGCAAAAAGAGATGTTTTGGGGTATATTTTCAGTGTCCAAAAGGGGAGAGTTGTTCATCTGTTACATCATAGATCTTGGTCGCATTGCCAATGGTAGGATCTCCATAGCATTAGTGATCTCGACATACAAATGCTCGTAACTCTTTTATTGCTAGTCCCATTTTACTCAAACTTTTGTTGATCTTATTCTTTGATTTTTCTGCTTTCACAAAAGCTAACTTGCTCCAAGAGTTTAATTCTCCTTTAACCAAGGTTGAGTTTTTGAACCGTTATCATAAGTAAATATATGGATACAAGTATATGGACCTAGTTCATGAAACTTGGACTTAACCTGGGTAATCAAGTAAACATCCTGCCTGAGTTTCAGGTCACATATCCAAGGACAAAGATCAATAGGGTCAATGAACTTAAACCATGTTGGGGAAATCAATATCGAAATCTTAAACTATGGTTAAGTTTTTGAAATGTCAAAACTTCTAAAGTATTTGGATCTAGTTCATAAAACTTAGACATATTAAGGGTAATAGCGTATAACTGAAACTGAAAACTGAAACTGAAACTTTATTCTGTCGACCCCTTTCGGAGTATGAGATCCTGCCTGAGTTTCAGGTCACATGTCCAAGGTCAAAGGTCACTGAGGGTCAACGAACTTAGGCCATGTTGGGGGTATTAGAGGAATTGTCATACCTTTGAAATTTTATGGATCTAGTTCATAAAACTTAGACGTAAGAGAAATCATGTATCACTGAACATCTTGTGCGAGTTTCAGGTCACATGACTAAGGTCAAAGGTCATTTAAGGTTGATGAACTTTGACCACGTTCGGGTATTTGCTGAATTTACCATCATAACTTTGATAGTGTATGGATCTAATTCATTAAACTTGGACATACAGTGTAAGAGTAATCAAGTATCACTGAATATCTCGTGCAACATATGGACATACATGTATGTAAGAGCAGCAATGTATCCCTGAAACCGTGTGCGCGTTTCAGGAACATGGCCAAAATCAAAGGTCATTTAAAGGTCAATGAACTCTGGCCGTGTTGGAAGTATGTGTTGAATTGGCATCATCACCTACATGTACATGTAGAAAGTTAATGGATATTGCTTTAGACATCGACATATAAGGGTAATCGAGTAAAAAAGATTGGTTGCACAAGTCTTTAGGTATACTGTTAGGTCACATAATCATGCATGGTCAAAGGTCATTTTGATTAGATGAAAAGGAAAGACCTTCCTCTAAAATTTGGAATTCTAACAGCTGAAAATGCCAAGTTGAATTCTACATGTAACTCATTAGAAATGGTTCCAATGACAAATTGGATTGTGTGATGTATCCTTCAAAGCATTCACATGTGTAAAGGCCACCGCACACCTTACGACCCGACTGGTCTATGACTGGCTTGCGACTGAATGATTAGAGATGAATCACAAGGTAGTCATAAGCCTCGACACCGCACACCTTGTGATCCGACTACCATGCTGTCTGCGACTCACGCATGCACTTTATGCTTTTTGCCATAGCAACTGAGAAAATTGCACTTACTATTGCGTATGCGCGTATACGCGTCCTGCAACTCTGCTGTCTGATTGGCTGGAAGTTGGATTGAGCTTGCGATCCAGTCATAAGGATTCGACATGTCGAATCCTTCCGATTTTCTTTGCGATTTGTCTATGAGCGGTCTGCGACTCTCGAGCTGACAAGAGCTGTGACGTCACATCTCCCCTCACTCAGTCGCAAGCCAGTCGTAGACCAGTCGGGTCGTATTGTGTTGTGGCCTTAAGTAAACTTGGGCATTTAATTCACAGTTTATGATATTTGTTTTGTATTTGCGCTGGGGTGTTTGGTCAGTTGGTAGAGTGTCCGTTTCACCGCCGGGAGGTTGGGAGTTTAGTCTCTGTGTGACTGTGTCAGACCAAAAGAAGATTGTAGATAGCCGTTTCCCTGTTTGGCGTTCAACAATTTACGGGATAGGGCAATGGATTTCTATTCTATTCGAACAATGAAATGTGAATTTTTATGTTCACTTTCAGATAAATTCATATCCAAAGATAAATGCATTTCAGCAGGAAGTCACCCACTCTGCAGTCTCTTCATTTTCCTGGGTAAAAGCAATGGAGGAGGCTCAGGAGAGCTTACCAACCACAGTCAGCTGTATCTGGGCTATGCTACCATTCAAGAAAGGAAAACCCAAGAGGTACATGTATGGAGAAGAGAGGTCAAAAGGTCAAATGGCACGAGACCATGGGGTTCTATAACAATAACCCAAATGGCAATCGCCCCCTAACCGCTACTTCAAGGTAAATAACATCCCCATATTTTTACTGCCGGGGACTTGGCCGCCCCTCCCCCCCCCCCCCCCCCCCGGAATTTCCCCTCTGCACAATTACCCTGGATAATTACCCCTAGTACGGAGCCTTTAAAATGCCATCGACTTGATGACATGGCGAGATACTTTATCTTGCCATGTCGACTTAATAAACTTACTATGGCGAGATAGGCCTTCTTTATCTTGCCATTTCAACATTATAAGGCTACTACATGTAAGTCGACATGGCAAGACAAAATATCTTGCCATGTTGACCGAATAAGCTTACTAAGCCGACCTGGCAAAATAAATTGTCTCGCCATATCGTCCAGTCGATGGCAATTTAAAGGCTCCGTACTAGGGGTAATTGTCTAGCGCATACATTCGTAATTCCGAAGCTTCGTTATTCCGAAGGTTCGGATATTCCGAAGGTTCGTTATTCCGAAGGTTCGTAATTCCGAAGGTTCGTAAGTCCGAAAACGAAATGAGGTTCTGTAATTCCGAAGGTTCGTTAGTCCGAAAACGAAGTGAGGTTCGTAATTCCGAAGGTTCGTTAATCCGAAAAAGAAATGAGGTTCGTAATTCCGAAGGTTCGTTAGTCCGAAAACTAAATGATTAACTAACCTTATTTCGTTTTTGGACTAACGAACCTTCGGAACAACGAACCTTATTTCGTTTTCGGATTAACGAACCTTCGGAACAACGACCCTTATTTCGTTTTCGGATTAACGAACCTTCGGAACATCGAACCTTATTTCGTTTTCGGATTATCGAACCTTCGGAATAACGAACCTTCGGAATAACGCCACAAATGTTCGGATTAACGAACCCTTTTAGGTTTTCGGATTAACGAACATCGAGGTATAGGCAATTTGCGTGTTTCGGAATTACGAACCTTCGGAATAACGAACCTTCGGAATTACGAAGCTTCGGAATTAAGAAGTGTAACCATTGTCTAGAGGGTTAATTTCCGGGGATGGGGGTAGTAGTTGTCAGGGGGCGATTGCCCTTTGGGTTATTGTTAAAGAACCCCATGGCCTCGTATCATTTGACCTCTCGATGACATTTGATCTTACTGTATCCTGATCATAGTTTTACACACATCGCGGACTGACGGACCCGCGGTCTATTGAACCTGCGGACTATCGGGATGTCCCCGATCTTGCAATGTAGCCTGTAAGCAGTTAACACTTAGGCCCCTACTCCACTTTTATCAGTGGACTTTTATACAAAATTTTCCCTGTGAAATTCTTTTTTGTTCATAGAAAAATGAATTTCTCATTTCTTATTTCTTTATGTCACAGTGATTTTGAGCTAGATGATTTTATTTTTTACAGCCATAGCAATGGTACTCCAGAACAAAAAAAAAAAAAAAAAGAATTTGAATAAAAAAAACCCTTGAAATTATGGCCTAAATTCCAACAGAGAATTTGGCCAAGAGGGGGTTGAACCAAGGCCTTTTCAATCTTTCTGTACAATTATGCGTCATTCAGCAGGTACACTGAGAAAGGTTCAATAATTAATGCACAGAAAATGCTCCTCCAAACTTCATTAAATCATGGCAACAAACGTATATTTAGTGCCCTTTGCCAAAAATGAACATTTATTTTTGTATATTTCTCATTGAATGTGCTGAATTGAGTGCAATAATAACACACAAAATCTGCATTGTCCCTGGTTTTATCCCATAGTTTATCATTTTATTCTTTTACATGTATTTAAAGCTGTAGAACCTGTGTTCTTATTCTTAGGAAAACTACTAAGAATTGCCAAATACTAATTTCAGGTTTAATGCACTAAAATATGTGTTTTAAATAAACTTGCAAATCAATGCTTTATAAACAGTCAAAAAGCCCCAACTGTGGCTCAAATAAAAGCAGGTTTAAACAAAAAAAAATAAAATTTGTTTTCTTTAACACATGATTTCGGTCCTTGGCTTGAAAATGAAGAATGTTTCTCTTAAAGAAAATCATGAAAGTGTGAGTATCTGAGTCATGGAATCATGGAAGTCATGGAGATGGGCCAAATAGGACTTTAATATGTAAAGGGATATAAAACTAATTTACCGGGCGTTTCTTTCAAAAGTGTAGTGGAAATATTTTACCTTCGGTTGGTCCGGCAATGTTACTTTTTTTTCCTTGGGGCTCACGCCCCTCAGGGAAAAATAGTAATTGCTGAACCAACCTTGGATAAAAATATTTCCACTATACTGTCTCAAACCCGGTATATTTGTATACTGCACACGGGTTGCTACATGTATTATAGAAAGGTTCTTATGTACACAATCTGCCTCCATGGGAATCAGTTTTAGTGTCAGACACTGTACACAGGTAGCCAAACAGAGGTTAGACTGTAAGAAATGATAGCTATGGGTCATTCCATCTTGATTCATCCAGTGGTTACACCGAACCTCTCAGTTTGTGTTGAAATTTGGTACACATAAAATTCCCCATGGCCCAAGCACAAAAAAAAAATAGTATGATCGGTCCGTCAATTCTCTTACTACGTACGGCCTGCCCTTTTTCTCTGTTTTGACAAAAATGGGCGTGACCTTAAATTTCAAATGGCTATTACGTCGTAACGGGTTGAATAATTCTTTAGTGAAACTGGTACCATTCAAAAGGAAATTTAGAGAGGAATAAAAAAACATGCACCAAATATTGTATTAGAGCGATTTATAAGGTTATGACCTTTACTTTAACCTTGAGTTTGACCCCAGGGCAAGTAATTTTGTTAACTTGATTTATGTGTATGTTGATTATCAGTATGACATTGACTTAATATGTTGAAACCAATAATATTTGATTTCTTCCGCTTTTAAAACTCTTCCAAAGATGCCAATCATCTCTGAAATTTCACTCTAGTCCTGCATGCTGATATTTGTGTAAGTGAAGTGTTATACCAGTCCTATGATGTATGATTTCTCCCAATCTTGAGTTACAGTATGCAAAGAGATGACAAAAAATTAAGCTTGTCAGTAACAAATGAAACATTGATCTGCTCAGGCATGTTGGTGTTTGGCAATATAATATAAGAAAGAAAACTGCTGGGAACTGCAAAATCCTGCTTTCTAGTCAGCTGTACTCCCCCTACAGTGGATACACCCTTGAGATCCTTGAAGCGTCAGCATCGGATACGCAATACATTCATGATGATGATGGTAATGGTGTGTAATTTTTTTCCCCTAATCAACATTCTGTCTATGCTTTCCAGTGATGTAGTTCGAAAGGCTGTCCATATGCTGAACATTGCCCTCTACACTAGATCCCGCGGCTTCAATTTTGTCCAATCGTCTGTTGGGATGGAACTCTTGAAAAAACGAGCAAGCAGGAAGGTATTTACGACGTTAAACCGTATGGCAATATCCACGGCATATGCCCCAGCCAGGCACCATCTTGACGAGATTGGAAAACAGCATGAACAAGAACTTCTGAACTGGAAAAAGTATCTGGTAAATGATTATTACTTTTTTTTTGCATGTTCCCTGTTTCATCACTCCCATTTAATAGCTTTTACTAATAAATCACGAGACAGAGAAGTTCTACTTGCGAGGAGGGGTGCAATTAGAAGCTGATGATGTGAAAAAGACAATGGCCATGTTAATAACATCTTAATCAGGTGCTGGTAAGTCTCCCCGCTTGTCAGGGACAGGGGTGCCATTAGTCTGAATTCAGACTTTTTAATCAAGCCTTTAATAGTGGCATATCTGCAGGGAGACCCCCTGAATATTGACTGATTTTCAAGTGAAACTGCAGAGCTTTGAAAAAGAGTTTTGATTGACCCAATCAACATCAACTATATGGAAATCCACCACTGTCATATCTTTTCTCAAAGAAAATGTGCACAATGACCTGTGTGAACAAAGAGGATCATGCTGAATTTTCAAGATAACTATGAATTTTTGGATATATACAACACATCTAGAAAAAATGTGGAACTAACATGCCTTTTTATAGATGATGACATTGCTGGCTTTCCTGTAGTTGCGTTTGATTTGATCGATCGCAACTCTTCGTAAGACGGGGCCTAGATTTTCAACATCTCATTCATAAATTGATTTCTTTTATTGGATTGTGTAAAATTCAAAAATATCTCTCCTCTTCCTCTACATGTATGTTATTTCTGGTATGCATGTGTGATGGATTTTAAGAAATAACATGTATAATGTGATTGTATTTCATGAAAAGTGTTTGAGGATTCACCTCCATCTAAGTTTTATCCACAATTTGAATGAACGATTGTATTTATTTTGGATTCATATCTAGAAATTAAAAAGGTGTTTTGAGGTTGTTAGTAAAATAATCACCCATGCAAAGGCAGTTCTTTCTAGACCAAATTATGCAAAACAAGAAATTCCTTGACTTGACCCTAGACAGCTATTTCGAAGCCCAAGAAGACTGGAGGGCCTTATTCAGCCCCCCCCCCCTTATAACCTCGTCCAGTGATAGCGCGATTGCGACGAAAATTTGTAGGGCTTTACCCATAGCATAATCTCCAAAACTACTGTATGAGATCAAATTCTGCGAAAAATCTGATTGCTTATTAAGTTTGCTAATTTATGAGCAAAATCAAAAGTTTTGTTAACTAAATAATGCCTCTAAACCGCTAATTTTTTGGTTCACAGACTCTTTATAGGATTCTTATCAAATGTATTTTTTTAATATTTCAACATCACATTTATCTTATGTATTCTATCGTTTTCTAAATTTCTTTGTTTCTCAACTTTTGTTTTTTCATTGGAAATTGTCAGGGACTTTATTTTGACCATAAACAAGATGAAGGAATTTGATAATTTATGAATTTCGGCAAAATACACTGTTTGCATTGGATTTGTACACAAATTCACGTTTTTGAGTAATTCTGGGTCTGAATGCACTTACAAAACGTTGCATGATTTTGAACTGCGTACCCGGGGGTTGCAATATTGGTCTCAAAACTTGTGCGAGACTTCCAAGTAAAAAAGTCAGCGAGCGACACAGTAAAAAAATTGTGCGGCGGGTTTATCACAAAAAAGTTGGAGGGCTGAATCACCACCCCCCCCCCTTACTAGGGAAAAGGCACATTCATCTATGTGTACATACTGAGTATCATAATAGCACTCCATACATTTATGAATGGAGTACATTTAGATACAGATGGCATACAGAACTTATGATTTTATTGTTTTCTTTTTTTTTTTTTTTTAAAGGAAAGCACGCCCAGCCAAGAGAGCTATGGCTTCAGCTACAGCCGTATCTTTCTAGGATTTAAAGCAAAGACAACTTGCAAGTCAAACCCGCAAACTGTCTGCTTTGCAGTGAAAGACCGTGTTCATACCAAGAGAGCTGTGAAAAGTCGTGAGGTGCAAGTGCCCGCTTCCGAACTTGATCCCTATACATTTCTTCCGTCCCCTGAAGTCTTCGCGCGTAGAAGATCAAGGGCTGTATTCCTGGTCAAGCACCTCATCACTAAGCACCTGACGAAAGTCCAGCATCTCAAGGGGAAGATGCCTTCCAGGATCCTTCATAGTCACACCAAAGAAATGGATGAGAAGTCTCAATGTGTGAGTTTGCTCCTCATTTTTGTCTCGCCTCATCAACATTTAAAGTGATTGGTTAACATTGGTTTGACTTTAAAAAAATCTGAGCTAGAAGGTCACACTTGTCACCTGTGTCTGTGATATGTTACAAAAATGAAGCCCAGAAAAAATTGCATTCGAAAATAATTATTTAGTGCTTCAAAAATTGAAATATAAAGTGACCGAAAACACCATCTTAATTTCATCCCATACACTTATGTGTACTATTTAGGCGTCTATAAGACGCCTATTTACAAAATCGGGGTTTGCCTTGTAGTTTTAGCTTTTCATTCTCAATAATGGTTGTTTTCAGGGTTTATTAGTTCTAATACATGCACTTGTACACATGTTTCATCTTGGTTTGAGATTTTTTTTAATTGGCTGCTCACAAAGTTAAACAATACCTTTAAATGTTCGAGGAGGTTAAGCTTTTGAAATGCCATCATAACTTTGAAAGTATGCGGATCAAGCTCATGAAACATGGACATAAGAATATTCACATAACCAAGGTCGTTTAGTAAACTTTGACAATGGTATCAACATTGAAATCTTAACTAAAGTGAAATTTTTGAAAGTTTTAACTGAAAATGAAAATAGGAGAGGAGACTGACATTTTGTGCATAGTTATGATTATGATAAACGATAATTGACGGGGATGGGAGGAGTTTTCAACTTTTGATGAGTATGTCAACTTGTGGCAAAGATTAATTCCAAACCTTAAATCAACCAAGTAGAGCTATGAAAATGATACCAAGCAGGGTTTCTCAATTTCCTTGCTTGAATTTATCGGCCCAAAATGTTACAATAATATCCCAGTTGCATGGGCACGTCCACTATTTTATATTTGCAATTTTAGTTTTGGAGTATTACAAAGGGAGGCGGCATCGTCAACATTGAAACTTAACCAAGTTTAAGTTTTTACAATGTCATCATAACTAAGAAAGTATATGGACCTAATTCATTAAACTTAAACATAACGTTAATCAAGTATTACTGAACATCCTCCTCTTCTTTCAGATCACACAATCAAGGTCAAAGGTCATTTAGGGTGAATGAAGTTAGACCATGTTGGGTAATCAAAACCGAAATCTAAACCAAAGTAGACCATGTGGGAATCAAGATCGAAATCTTGACAAGTCAAGTTTTATAAATGTTGTCATAACCTTGGATAAGATAAGATAAGATAAGATAAGATTTATTTTATTTATACACGGTTAAAAAGCCCAAACAGTTCACAGACTGATTTCCATTGGGGCCGTGTGGAACATACAATTGACAAAGTAAACATTTTTAAATCGGTGTATAACGAACAATATATATGGAACAGAAGCATCAATGTAATATTACAAGGCAACCATTGAAATGTGAAGAGGAGGGGAGGAGAAGAAAAAAAAGGAAGAAGAAGAAGGGAAAAGTGAGAGGGAGACGAAAAAGAGAAAAGACAACAGAGAAGATAACAGAAGAAGAAAAGAAGAAGAAGAAAAAGAATAATAAAGATAGTAAGAAAAAGACGAAGAAATTATATACCGTTTTCAAAAACATCAATAATTTACAACATTAAATATCTATCGTTAATCGATCTAGTTAATGAATCTTTGGACATAATTTATAAATTTTTTTTTTTAAGTCATAACTGCTGCTGTATTTAATCACATAATGCAGGCAAGAATGCCAGAGGTGTTCCACTTGTTAAAATACTTTGCATTTCTAAGTGCTTTATGTGGCATTGGATACTGGCATGCCTGAATATGCCTTTGGAGCATGCCAACTCGAGTTCAAAGACTTAATTGTTAGGCATACTGCATAAGCTTTTGCATTCTACCGGGTGGGAGTTTAATAAACCTGTCTCAAGTCATGATCTACTTTTTTGGTGACTTGTGATCCTTTTCTTCGAGCTAAATCCACACCAATGAAAATTTGGTGCACATAATCTACCTCAAGAAGGGATCACCAGTCATTTGTAAAGTGGTTTGTAGCTTATGAACAGCTTTATAAAACACCCACCTGGTACCCATTTTACCCCTGGGTAGAGAGTGGCAAAATGTGGATTGGCGCCTTGCCAAAGGACGCTAGGCTGCATTAGGATTCAAACATACGACCTTTGGATTACAATGCTTCCTCTATATGCAGTCATATCTTATTGAAATCAGGTCTTGGATTGTAAACAAGGACAGGTACAATACCGTTTTGTCTTCTTCTGTCCATTAGGTTACACCAAGCATAGTCGATGCTAACCCAGGCTCCACACAGGGTATGATATCTGTCCTTGAACGTTTGCAGAACTACGTGCCTGTGAAGGACGGTAAGCCGATGCCATGCTTACTGATTGGGGACATTGAGCCTATTCAACAAGCACAGGGGCATGCCTGCAGTGACGGAGGAAACGGGAATGATCGCTTGGTCGCCTTTCGTGCCTGCCCTCAAGAATCTCGCAAGGACGTCCACCACATAAAAGTAAGAACTAATGCAATGCAAATTACACGTCTTAGGTTTTTTGTCTCACCTGCATAGCAGAGTGAGACTATAGGCGCCGCTTTTCCGACGGCGACGGCGGCGGCGGCGTCAACACCAAATCTAAACCTGAGGTTAAGTTTTTGAAATGACAGCATAACTTAGAAAGTATATGGACCTAGTTCATGAAACTTGGCCATAAGGTTAATCAAGTATTACTGAACATCCTGCCTGAGTTTCACGTCACATGACCAAGGTCAAAGGTCATTTAGGGTCAATGAACTTTGGCCGAATTGGGGGTATCTGTTGAATTACCATCATAACTTTGAAAGTTTATGGATCTGATTCATGAAACTTGGACATAATAGTAATCAAGTATTACTGAACATCCTGTGCAAGTTTCAGGTCACATGATCAAGGTCAAAGGTCATTTAGGGTCAATGAACTTTGGCCAAATTGGGGTATTTGTTGAATTACAGCCATAAATTTGAAAGTGTGTTGGTCTAGTTCATAAAACTTGGACATAATAGTAATCAAGTATCACTGAACATCCTGTGCGAGTTTCAGGTCACATGATCAAGGTCAAAGGTCATGTAAGGTCAAAGAACTTTGGCCACGTTGGGGGTATTTGTTGAATTGCCATCATATCTCTATAAGTGTATTGGTCTAGTTCATAAAATGTGGAAATAAGAGTAACCAAGTATCACTGAACATCTTGTGCGAGTTATAATAGTTTTCAAAATCAGCACTGCTGCTATATTGAATCGCGTGATGCAGGTGAGACGGCCAGAGGCATTCCACTTGTTTTAAGGGAAAGCCCTTCCCCAGAGATGCCAACCGTTACGGATTCGCCGTATTTGTTCCGATTTTATTCCTCCAATTACGGTGTTACGGCAACAATAAAAAGGTTACGGAAAAAGCAACTTTTTTTTTTTTTTTTTTTTTTTGTGTGTGCCTCCGACGAAGATTCTGCTAGGATCGAAAGCTTAGGCCCCTTTTTGACTTTCTAATTTACTCCATTGGCTCTCTTTTATTAGATAAGCAGTTTTCAGCAGCTTCTTTTTGCCATTGAAAAAACAACTACAATACATGTGTATTGTGTATTGCTTTGCTGTGCATGTGTATATATGCGTGTATTGTGTATACATGTATCGTGCATGCAGCGCGTGTGTGGCCAACGGTAAACCAACGGGAGTTTCTCTACTGAGATTTCTATTGCAAGCGCCTCCGCGCGCTGCTGCTGAATACACAGCGAAGTGCGGAGTGCAAGCCGCGGTTCATGCATGCACAATGTCAATGGCGATTGGGTGGTTGAGCGTATAAACGATGCTACTTCGCGGGATGTTCCTGAGAAACTCCCATTTGTTCCTGACAAATATGGTAAATATTCCTGACAACCATCCCTTTAGGTTGGCATCTCTGCTTCCCAACAAAAGGTTGATTTGAATTAATAAAAAGAGAAAAAAAATGTAAAGCCCAACACTGAGAATTTCAAGAGGGGTCAAAAGATCATATTGCATCTTTTATTCATCGCGAAATCAGGCGAGACTCGTGGTTCGTAAACCACCTTGTTTGATAACATATATTATAATAATATACAGTATTTTACCCAGGTTAGCAACTTCAGTTCCGAAAACTGTTCTACCAGCAGGTCGTGCTGAACTTATTAGATAATGTCATGACCAGACCTGCCAACCAGTACGTTTTAGCCGTATTTAGTACGTTTTTGCAACCAAAATACGGCAGTACGTTTTTTCTTTGAAAAAGACGTTTTTAGTTTTAAAAAAAATTAATCTCTATATGTCTCTATTTCATAAAACGTGCACAAATATGGTTATTAGATCAATGTAATTTCAGGTAACTTGTTTTTTTTTTCAATCATTTTGTTCAAACCAGGGTGAAGATATACACATGTTTTAATGTTTTTTTTTTCATCTGCAAGAGCAGTGCGCATTTTAGCTTGCATGCAGCTTGAGCGCCGCGATGAGCGAGTGCGCCAAGCATTTTATTATGAAATACACTTTTTTGGGTTTTTTTATCACAGAATACAGTTTTTCATTCCCAGAGGTTGGCAGGTCTGCATGACCCTTTGCTTTAGCATGGCTACCTTGATCGAGTGCTCAAGCATTCAAGATTTCTTCATACTGGGTACCCATTCACCTCACCTGGGTTGATTGCAGCACAATGTGGGTAAATTTCTTGCTGAAGCAAAAATGCCATGACTTGGAATCAAACCCCAGTACCAATGATTGATAGACAAAGAGTCAAACCACTAGATCACAATGCTTTTAACACTCATAGTGTATAGTAGTAATTTCAACATTATTAAATTGTTATATCATTTGAAACAGGAATCAAATAAAAAGTTCTTCAAAGCATCAAGTTTGACTGAAAGAGGGACGGTCGCCCAGATGAAGGACAGGTTTAAGCTGAGACCCTTCAAGAACGATACCACTGAAAGCTTTCCACGTACGTGGGATTTGTACGAGGTATGTATGTAAGGCATCTATAAAAGTCAGAGCCGTGTCTTTCTTGCAGGAATCCTTCAAGCAGCTCCTCATTGCAAGTCATCAGACATCATGGACGAAACAATGGAGACAGCAGGAAAGCTGCCAGCAGCTCCTCATTACAAGTCATCAGCCATCATAGACGAAACAGTGGAGACAGCAGGAAAGCTGCCAGCAGCTCCTCATTACAAGTCATCAGCCACCATAGATGAAACAATGGAGACAGCAGGAAAGCTGCAAGCAGCTCCTGATTACAAATCATCAGCCACCATAGACAAAACAATGGAGACAGCAGGAAAGCTGCAAGCAGCTCCTCATTACAAGTCATCAGCCACCATAGATGAAACAATGGAGACAGCAGGAAAGCTGCATGCAGCTCCTTAATACAAGTCATCAGCCACCATAGACGAAACAATGGAGACAGCAGGAAAGCTGCAAGCAGCTCCTCATTACAAGTCATCAGCCACCATAGATGAAACAATGGAGACAGCAGGAAAGCTGCAAGCAGCTCCTCATTACAAGTCATCAGCCACCATAGACGAAACAATGGAGACAAAAGGAAAGCTGCAAGCATCTCCTTATTACAAGTCATCAGCCATCATAGATGAAACAATGGAGAAAGCAGGAAAGCTGCTAGCAGCTCCTCATTACAAGTCATCAGCCATCATAGATGAAACAATGGAGACAGCAGGAAAGCTGCAAGCAGCTCCTCATTACAAGTCATCAGCCACCATAGACGAAACAATGGAGACAAAAGGAAAGCTGCAAGCATCTCCTTATTACAAGTCATCAGCCATCATAGATGAAACAATGGAGACAGCAGGAAAGCTGCAAGCAGCTCCTCATTACAAGTCATCAGCCACCATAGACGAAACAATGGAGACAAAAGGAAAGCTGCAAGCAGCTCCTCATTACAAGTCATCAGCCACCATAGATGAAACAATGGAGACAGCAGGAAAGCTGCAAGCCGCTCCTCATTACAAGTCATCAGCCACCATAGACGAAACAATGGAGACAAAAGGAAAGCTGCAAGCATCTCCTTATTACAAGTCATCAGCCATCATAGACGAAACAATGGAGACAGCAGGAAAGCTGCAAGCAGCTCCTCATTACAAGTCATCAGCCACCATAGATGAAACAATGGAGACAGCAGGAAAGCTGCATGCAGCTCCTTAATACAAGTCATCAGCCACCATAGAGGAAACAATGGAGACAGCAGGAAAGCTGCAAGCAGCTCCTCATTACAAGTCATCAGCCATCATAGACAAAACAATGGAGACAGCAGGAAAGCTGCAAGCAGCTCTTCATTGCAAGTCATCAGCCACCATAGATGAAACAATGGAGACAGCAGGAAAGCTGCAAGCAGCTCCTTATTACAAGTCATCAGCCATCATAGACAAAACAGTGGAGACAGCAGGAAAGCTGCAAGCAGCTCCTCATTACAAGTCATCAGCCACCATAGACAAAACAATGGAGACAGGAGGAAAGCTGCAAGCAGCTCCTCATTACAAGTCATCAGCCACCATAGACAAAACAATGGAGACAGCAGGAAAGCTGCAAGCAGCTCCTTATTACAAGTCATCAGCCATCATAGACAAAACAATGGAGACAGCAGGAAAGCTGCAAGCAGCTCCTCATTACAAGTCATCAGCCACCATAGATGAAACAATGGAGACAGCAGGAAAGCTGCAAGCAGCTCTTCATTGCAAGTCATCAGCCACCATAGACGAAACAGTGGAGACGGCAGGAAAGCTGCAATGAAAACTTGCATACCATCCTTTCGCAGGATTCCTGCCAAAGAAGTGGCAAAGACTTTTTGACAATTTACCTCAGCTACTTGTGCAAACTTTATATTCAGTTGTATTCAATTGTATGTGACTGGACTCTCCCAAAACCAACAATTCCTGCCAGGGAAGGTTCTCTGTAAACTGCCTAAATAGTTTGGTCTTCAATAAATGAAAATTCAAAGAATAAGCTCATCTGAAAGAATAATTATTCTTCCTACTGTCAAAATGATGTTGTAAATACTTCTGATAAAAAGAAAATGAGATGCCTCATCAAATTTTCTTTGACAATCTCATTTTCTTTGACACCACTTCTTTTCCAGACTGCTTGGAAGTTTCACAGAGATTGCACTACATGCACACCTTATGCTTGAGTGAACCCCAAACTACTGCCCGTGTTCTCTTCTTATTAATTAAAATTCCCACTGAATATCTTCTGCATTTAATCAATAGACCAGTTCGTAGTTACTTCATGGACAATTTTGGTCAAATGACCTTTCATTTCTTTCATTATGATAGGCAGGTTTCAAAGCAAGATATTACGTAAGCTTGCCTAACATAGCATAGGATGAAGAAATTGAAAAGACCAGGGGTGGTATTCTGAAAACGTTCTTATCTTTGTTCTTATCTTTTATCTTATCTCATTGAGATAAGAAGACGCTAAAATCATTGCAAATCGGTATTCTGAAAATCTTCTTAACGCGTTCTTATCTTTGTAAGGACTGCCTCCTTCTTATCTTCAACACGCCCATTTTTAGGATATAACCAATCAAAATGCGCTTTATATTGGCAGTTTAACCAATAGAAGCGTTCGTTATGTCAAGAGAATATCATGGGCACTGTGCGTACACTGTTTCTGGCGCATTGCGCGAAATAGGAATTTTATACGCAATGACTGATTATTATGTCGAGACACGTGCACAAAATAAAGAAAGAAAGAAAGTAAAGATAAAAAGTGAATAAAGCAGGTACGAATAAAGAATAAAATATGAAGAAAGAAAGTAAGTAGACAGAAAGGTGTCAGAATGAAGCAGGAATAAAAAAAAAAGATGAAAGGAACAAAGCAAAAAATAATGAAAGAAATAAAGAGTAAACGAAAGTAAGCAAGCAAAAAGAACTTAAAAATAATAAAAAAAGGAAAAAAAATAGAACGATTATCAATGATACAGTGAGGAAGAAAAAATGAAGAAAGAAAAGAAAGAAACTTAAAGGAAAAAAGTAAAAGGACAAAATAAAAAAGAATAAAAAGAGAGGAAAAGGAAAATGAAACAAAGAAATAAAGATGAGAGAGAAAAAATGAAAGGAAAATTAAAGCAAAAATAAAGATTACAGAAAGATAAAAAGAAAGAAAGGAAAATTCAAAGAAAGAAAAGGAACGAAAGGGGAAAATAAAAAGTCAGGAAAAGTGAAGAATGAATTAAAAAAAAGAAAACGGAAAAACATTAATGGAAAGAATAAAGAAAAAGATTTTTTTTAAATCGATAGAAGAAAGACACAGAGAGGAAAGAAAAGAAAGAGAGTAAATAAAGAATGAACGAAAAAAGAATGAGCGAAATAAAGAATAAAACACAAGAAAGAAAGTAAATAAGACGCAAGAGTGTCAGGAAGCAGAAATAAAAAAATGAAAGAAAGAACAAACGAATGAACGAAAAAAGAAAAAAAAAGAACCCAAATATAAAAAGAAAAAAAAAAGGGGGGGGGAATTAATATTAAGCGAAGGAAGAAAGAAAGAAAAAGGGGAAAAAAGGAAAAGCACATATAAAGACGAAAGAATGAAAGAAAAAATAAGGAAGAAATAAAAAGATTACAAAAATGTGACGGAAGAAAGAAAAATGAAAAGAAAAGAAAAGGAAGGGAAGAGAGAAAGGGGAAAGAATAAAAGCAGAAATAAAGACTTATTCAAGAAAAGAAAGAAAGGGATAAAATGAAAAGGGAAAATAAAAAAGGAAGAAAGATGACGAATAAATGAAACAAAGCAAAAGAAAAGTAAAGAAATTAAAAGATTCAAAAGAATAAAACAAAGATATTAATAAAGAATAAACTTAAGGAAAGAAAGAAAGACAAACACATAGAAAGGAAGAAAGACAGACAGATAGAAAGGAAGAAAAAGAGAAAATAAAGAAAGAAAGAAAGAAAGAAAGAAAAAAGGGATAGAAACAAGAGACGGGAAAATAAAGGGTGAATGAAAGAAAGGGTGGGAGGAATACTTGTGGGAACTTGTTACTAATAGTGGCCATCGATTTTAAGCAAGAAAGAACGCGGACATCGTGAGATGTGATAACCCTCTAGCTATCTTAAATATTATCACAAATATCGTGAAAGATAAGAAAGAGAAAAGATAAGAACGTTTTCAGAATACCACTTATCTTCATTTTGTTCTTATATTTTTAGCGCGCTTTTGTATTATATGCGCAAGTAATACATTTACGCGCTCAGCATAGGATGTTTAGCAAGATAAGAAAAAGATAAGAACAAAAGATAAGAAAAAGATAAGAACGTTTTCAGAATACCAATTTGAGATCGTGACGTAGATAAGAACAAAATTGAGATAAGAACGTTTTCAGAATACCGCCCCAGGTGACTAAAATAGCATACCAATGAACACTTTATGAAGGTATTTGGTGCATTCCTACTTTGAATGCATATCATAGCATGGTGCACAATGTACTTGGCAAACTGTGAAATACCAGTCGTTCGTGGACTCATTGTTGTTTTTTGTGGGTGTAAATGAAAACCACTATTCAAAAGAATATATGAATGATCAAGACATCAAAGTTGGTGCTTATCTCATTAAGCCCCCATCACACTTATTCGGAATCAGCAGGAATCAAGCAGAAGCTGGAAAGAAAAAAATATTGAAAAAATCTAGAAATTTTTGGGAGGAACTTATGAATTCACCAAACTGGAGTTGAAATTCAGTAAATTGACCACGTGTATCATCATATACTAGTCAAAATGAACCGCAATGGAGTCAGATTGATAATTCGTGCTACGTTCTTGGACATTCTAGGGGCATTCTAAATATCCTGACTGCATTCTGAGTGCATTCGAAATATTTTTGTCATTTCTTTTGGCCGTCCCGAAGGTTTTGGTCATGTTCAAAACATTCGAGAGATATTTTCGAACGGTGTTCGAAGTAGATTTAAATGACCAACTGGTGGTCAAACAATAGTCCTTTCATTCAGGCCAATTCTGCTTGATTCTGAATAAGTGTGATGGGGGCTGTAGATTTTAAACCACCATGTCACTTTTGTACAAATGACCTTCCTCTGATCATGCATAGAATCTTTTGATCATGCGCAGAAAGGAACTACGAACTGGCTTATTATTGGTGAGGGTTATTGTGGAGCAATTTCAACAAGTTTTACATCATTATAAAGCTTACAAAGTGTTTTTTCAAGCTCAGGAAAAATCTCTCGACATTGATTTCAGTGGTTTATTATTGTTTTTAGGGTGTCAGGTCACATGTGTATCCTGAATTATCCAAAAGACGCATTCTAATTATTATGCTAATGATATTCCATGGTAAAAGATCGGTATATTTTCATCATAAGATATGAAGACATGTATTGCATTCATAGCTACTTTTTTTTAATGGGAATTCTACAAAATTGACAAAAATCGGTAAAATAATGATGTATCCTTGAATTAAAATAGATGCTATCGAAGGGGGAAATTCACCCTTATGATTTATGGTTTTATAAAAACAGAAAAATTGAGAAAACTGTGCTGTTATGCTTGTCTAATTTTCTTTTGCTTCTATAGTTTGTGACAGAACCACACATCCTATTGTGTGCAATGAAATTTTGTGGAGTGACAAAATTTGAAGATGAACTTGAGAGGTTTCCAAGATAGGGAAATGTAGCAGAGCAGCTCCTTTAGGTTTCTCAAGTTTTCCATTGCTTTAAGATGTTAGAGAATCACACATCCTATTGTGTGCGATGAAATTCTGTAGAGTGATATCATTTGAAAATGAATGAGTCGGCCATTCAAGTGAGCTCCATTTTGTTTCTCAAATGTGCTTTTTCCTCTACAGTTTGTGACAGAAGCACACATCCTGATGTGTGCGATGAAACTGTGTGGAATGACGTCACTTGAAGATCAACCGGAAGGATGTCCTCGCCAGAAGTCGCATGTAAGACGGCAATTCCAGTGGTTGACTAACCTTGCACATAGAGTGGTGGACTTCTGCTGGTTTCCTCCAGATAGAGGAGATGTACAAGTGGCTGCCGCATCATTTGACGAGAAACTGAAAGACGTTGAGGAAAATGTTCTTCGATACTGCTATTGCAACACTCATGGTAATTCAAGATTGTGCATGCATGTTTATATGTGACCCCTGCAGCCCCAAAACCGATAATGAGTTGTCCAAAATGAATGGTGTTAGATTTTATTATGCTAAAAAACAGCACATCCTGAACTTTAAAATGATGTAGTTTTGACAGATAGTTTAAGAAGAAGAAATATTATTATAAATGTTAAGCTAATTTTATATATCGTACTTTTTTAAAGGCCAAATTGCCATATTATGTACAGAGAACTTTGGGGGGGGGGGGGCAATGGATGGCACTGATTTATATTTAAAGTTTTGGAGGGATGATACATGTATACATATGTCCCAGGATTTGAGCCAATGGAATATGATAATAGTTTTACGCTAACAAGGTAGAATACTGATCAACACTTTGTGGACCCTCATTAATTGTGTGTCATAAATTGCTATTCTTGAAATATAATGTTCGCCATGATACGGTAATGATACTGGCAATGACTTAACCCTAAAAAGACTAGGGGTGGTTTAGATTTAGCCACCCCCCTCAACATTTTCGCAATAATCCACCGTGCAAAATTATAATAATAATAATTTGATATACCACAAATTGCCTCTAAGGGGTTAAGAGAAAGGAAAAATGAAGTATAAAGGAAATAGAAATACTTTGCGCAACAAAATGTATCAAAAACTTTTTTACTTTATAGTCTGACGCAACCTTCAAGATAAAAATTGCGATCCCCTGGTACACAGTTCCGAAATTGCGCAATATTTCATAAGTGCATGCAGACCCAAAATTCCTCAAAAACGTGAATTCGTGTACAGTTCCAATACAAATAATGTTTTTATCCAGAATTTATAAATGTTTCATTATTTTTCGTTTTACTATTTCTCAAAATCAATTAATTTCATCTTCATTATGGTCAAAATAAAGTCCCGGATAATTTCTATTGAAAAAACAATTTAAAAAAAAAGTCTATCATAAGAAACTTAGGAAACAATGAAATATATAAGAAAATAGAAGTGATGTTGAAATTTTTTTTAAAGTACATTTGATCAGATTCCTGTAAAGAGTCTGTGAACCAAAAACTTCCATTTTAGGGGTATTTTCTACTCAATTAGAGCAAATATGTGATTTTACGTATAAATTAGCATAATTAATTAGCAGTGAGATTTTCCGCAGAATCAGATCATATAGTTTTGTAGATTATGCCAAATAATGATAATAATAGCTGGATTTCTACAGTGCTTTCTGCCTGAGGATACGAAGCGCTTGCTATTATTACCCTGGCTTTAGCTTGAGCTACCATCACTGGTGCTTAGTGCATGCAAGGAATTAATCCTGCCGGGTACCCGTTCACCTCACCTGGGTCAAGTGCAGCACAGTTTGGATAAATTTGTTACTGAAGGAAAACACGCCGTGGCGGCTTGGATTTGAACCCACGACCCTGTTTTTGAAAAGGGAGAATCACTAGACCACAATGCGCGCACACAGTGCGTAGAATGTTGCATCATGGGATAGTTGAGATGGTGATGTGCAAGGGTGTCTGTTCGAATTTGCTCTTTAGGGGAATCTAGCTTTGGTCAGAAAATTTGATGTTGGACAGGAGAAAAATAAATGAAACAGAATTGTGAAAGTTTGAAAGAAATCGGACGAGCAATAAGAAAGTTATGGCTGTTTTAAACTTAAGATCCCTAATTTCAAATTGGCAACTGGGTATCAATATGTAAATTATGACAAGGGGCAAGGACAAGTTTCCTGCCGGTCAGGTACTTTATTATCAGGGATTTGTGGTTTTCTCCTAAGTACCCAATTCCCTGGGGCAGCAATCTAGATATAACCCAGGTAGTATATTGTTTTATGTCCTCATGAATGAAAAATATAATTTGAAAGTAAAACTTTTGAAAATATTAAATTTTAGCCATTTCATGCATTGGAGTACATGGAAGAGTAGTCCTTGCCATACATCACAATGACATCACATAATGCGGCCCATGTGAAGTCACCATGGGTATAGTGATTACCAATATTTACAACTTTTAAGAATTCATAAATTTCTTATTGTTTGATATTTTTCAAACTTTCACCTATCAACTCGTCTGATTTTTTTCCCCTTTAATTTAAAACAAGTTTTCATTTGGGCTGGATTCCCCTTTAATTGTTTGTTTCATAATGTGTACTTCTATGAACAGGGAAGTCCGATGACATGGTCTTGTGCCACGCCAAAACTTGTGAGCATGCCTGGTTCCACTTAGAATGTGTGGGACTGGACAAGGCTCCGAACTCGGAAGATGACTGGTACTGCTCCAAGGAATGCGAAAACAGTGGATCCTACATCTACTGCTTCTGTCACATGAAGCAACCGGCAGGGGTTAATATGGTCCAGTGTCACCTAGCGGATCAGTGTAAGAAGTATGTGTGGTACCACCAAGATTGTGTGTCTACTAGCACGGATGCTCCCTTACCAGGTAATAGTCATAATATACTGTAGTTCTTATATGGTCCAGTGCCACTAGCGGAGCAGTGTAAGAAGTATGTGTGGTACCACCAAGATTGTGTGTCTACTAGCACGGATGCTCCCTTACCAGGTAATAGTCATAATATACTGTAGTTCTTATATGGTCCAGTGCCACCTAGGGGAGCAGTGTAAGAAGTATGTATGGTACCACCAAGATTGTGTGTCTACTAGCACGGATGCTCCGTTACCAGGTAATAGTCATAATATACTGTAGTTCTTATATGGTCCAGTGCCACCTAGCAGAGCAGTGTAAGAAGTATGTGTGGTACCACCAAGATTGTGTGTCTACTAGCACGGATGCTCCCTTACCAGGTAATAGTCATAATATACTGTAGTTCTTATATGGTCAAGTGTCACCTAGCGGAGCAGTGTAAGAAGTAAGTGTGGTACCACCAAGATTGTGTGTCTACTAGCACGGATGCTCCATTACCAGGTAATAGTCATAATATACTGTAGTTCTTATATGGTCAAGTGTCACCTAGCGGAGCAGTGTAAGAAGTAAGTGTGGTACCACCAAGATTGTGTGTCTACTAGCACGGATGCTCTATTACCAGGTAATAGTCATAATATACTGTCGTTCTTATATGGTCCAGTGTCACCTAGCGGAGCAGTGTAAGAAGTATGTGTGGTACCACCAAGATTGTGTGTCTACGAGCACGGATGCTCCCTTACCAGGTAATAGTCATAATATACTGTAGTTCTTATATGGTCCAGTGTCACCTAGCGGAGCAGTGTAAGAAGTATGTGTGGTACCACCAAGATTGTGTGTCTACGAGCACGGATGCTCCCTTACCAGGTAATAGTCATAATATGCTGTAGTTCTTATATGGTCCAGTGTCACCTAGCGGAGCAGTGTAAGAAGTATGTGTGGTACCACCAAGATTGTGTGTCTACGAGCACGGATGCTCCCTTACCAGGTAATAGTCATAATATGCTGTAGTTCTTATATGGTCCAGTGCCACCTAGCGGAGCAGTGTAAGAATTATGTGTGGTACCACCAAGATTGTGTGTCTACGAGCACGGATGCTCCCTTACCAGGTAATAGTCATAATATGCTGTAGTTCTTATATGGTCCAGTGCCACCTAGCAGAGCAGTGTAAGAAGTATGTGTGGTACCACCAAGATTGTGTGTCTACTAGCACGGATGCTCCCTTACCAGGTAATAGTCATAATATGCTGTAGTTCTTATATGGTCCAGTGCCACCTAGCGGAGCAGTGTAAGAAGTATGTGTGGTACCACCAAGATTGTGTGTCTACTATTACGGATGCTCCCTTATCAGGTAATAGTCATAATATGCTGTAGTTCTTATATGGTCCAGTGCCACCTAGCGGAGCAGTGTAAGAAGTATGTGTGGTACCACCAAGATTGTGTGTCTACTATTACGGATGCTCCCTTATCAGGTAATAGTCATAATATGCTGTAGTTCTTATATGGTCCAGTGTCACCTAGCGGAGCAGTGTAAGAATTATGTGTGGTACCACCAAGATTGTGTGTCTACTAGCACGGATGTTCCATTACCATGTAATATAATTATAATAATAATTACACAGCGTGTCCCACAAAAATGCTAATGGCACTCTAGATGGGTACAAACTAAAATTACAAATCATCATTGTTTATATTCTTTATTCCAGTAAACTACAAGTAATTTCTACAACTGGATGAAATTTTATGTAATACCATCTAATAAAAAGATATGACCATCATACTAGTAAAACATCAGGAACCCTCTTCATCCTAGTTTCAAGCTTTGTTATCTATCAAGTGGCGCAAATAATATATATTCATGTTCAACCACAGCCATAAATCTGCAAGTGTTTTCTTTTGTTCGGGACTTTGGGATGACCTAATCATTTACCCACCTCTGAAGAAAAGATATAATTTGTACCACTTGACTAGATAACTTAATTTGTGGTAGCTGACCTGGCTTTACATACTGTTCTAGAAATTTCAAATTTTTTTTATATGTGTTTGTCGTCTTTCACACCTCATCTTCAAAATTGAAGGTGTTGTTCTCTTCAAAGATCAAACGGATAGCAATATGAGTGGATTATTTATCTTCAGTATATAATTCTTAACTATTGTGTAAAATTTGGGTGGATTTTTACTGAGTATTAGAAGTTTAAACTCAACGTTGTGATTTTGTTGGGTCTAAAAATGCAAAACTATCTTGTGTATTTCTCGAGACCTTTCAAATGGGTAAACTTCCAAGCTTGGTAGCAAAAAATCAAGCAGATGAACCCATGTTACTTTTTGCATATTTGGAATATTTCGGTGGTAAAATAACTCTGCAAAATTTTGTGAAAATGACATGGATTTCATATAGCTGTGGAATGTCCGTAATACAAAGCTTGGATTGAGAGGTTCTCTTATGGGTGCAAAAAGAAGGCAGGTGTCTCTATGTTTAATGGACCATATCGCATAAAATTTAAGCCAGTTACATGAAATAAATGCTTACTTACAAGTAGGAAATTATATACATTATTATTATGTGATTTTCAAATTATACTCAGAGTGCCTTAGCATTTTTGTGGGACATGCTGTACTAATCTAGTATCTTTTGCATACAGTGTATATTATCATGGACCGTTTAACATCTTTGGGCGCTTCCAAGGACTTGGGTATTATTACCCTGGCTTTTAGCTAGGCACTTCAATGTGCTGAACCACACTAAGTCTCTTAAGTATGAAGGAGTCTACTCAAATGATATCAATAATATCAGATTCTCAATTCTCGTCTCTCTCTATTCTATATCCAGAAACATGGTACTGTTCTGAGGAATGTGCGCTTGGAGCTGAAAATGATGACCATGTGCTGAACCACACCAAGGCTCTGATGTATGAAGGTCTATGTCATCTTATCAGACGTCAAGCCGTTAGTGAAGGTAACGGACCTGCCATGGTGGATGACTGGAAAGCTGATATGCTCAACTTCCATGAGTGGGATCGTAAGGGGTATCTGGCAATCGGGCATTGCTTTCTTGCATGTAAGTATACATCAAGGTTTAATCCTATATAGCCGGGGGTGGCCTATTTAGTCCTGCCCCCTGCGAAATCTTGTAACCACCCCGCGTACTGACTTGTAAGTTTCTAAACTTGTCATTTTCAAAAATTATCTAAATTTGTGACGGCCTGAAATTGTTCAACAGTTTCTATATGCATTTCCAATCCAAAATCGCTCAAAATGTGATTATATGTACAAATCCAAAGCAATTTCTTCATAATTGTAGATGTAATCAGTATGTGTCTCATTATTTCTTCTTGTACTGATAAAAAACAATTGTGTATAAGGTATAAAATCAGGCATTACTATCTTGCTTATAAGTATACAATAAGGTTTAATCCTATCTAGCTCCGGGGGGGGGGGGGGGGGGGCTGATTCAGACAATTTTCTTGAACAATTTGTATTGCGAGAAGCTGGCACCGCGCCCTATCACAATCTTTTTCTTTCACGTCTTGCGACTTTTGAGACCAAATTTGCGACCCCCAGGTACGCCGTACCAAATTCTGCAACATCTCATAGGTGGATATCAGACCCAAAATCACTCAAAAAGGTGAATTCAGGTTCACATTTAATGCTTATTCTTTACCGAGGTAATTTTGGAACAATTAGTGACAAATTTTACAGATTGTGTCTTGGCTAACGTGCATGCCGATTTTCATCCAGATCATTTGATTAACAGCGAAGATGTCTGGGGGATGGCAAATATGCCTCCCCTAAAATATATAAGACAAATGTCTATGTCATTGTCAGTTGTGTTGTAAAAATCTTTGAATTCTTTCAAACAGAATTCAACAAAATTACCACACAAGTGTTTGTATGCATAAGTATGTATCATATGCCATTAACTCAATTTATCAATGATTTTCTCTTACTTGTAATTTTGTTTGCACCCCCCCCCACCCCCTTCACTTGTGCGCCTTCAGCATCTCTTACAATGTGGATATGGTGCCTAACAAATTGCATATATTATTATTATATTTTTCTTGAAGAGAATGTATAATTGGCAAACAATATTAATAGGCAAAATAAACTTGTTTTTGTCAGATTTCTTGTGCTTTTCCAAGCAAAATAGGGGGGGGGGGGTTGGGCTGTTTCGCAAAGAGTCAAGTGTGAAAATCATGAAAGTCATGCTTTAGTGTGGACACTAATTAATAAGCAATGACATACATCATCTGAGCTTGATCTGACCAATGCCGTGATCCGATATATAGGGCAAGCAAATGTGAATTTGATAACTTTCAAACACACTTTCATCTTTGTGTAACATACCCCCCCCCCCCCTGTTTGTCATTTTTGTCTCACCTGCATAGCAGAGTGAGACTATAGGCGCCGCTTTTCTGACGGCGGCAGCGTCAACACCACCAAATCTTAACCTAAGGTTAAGTTTTTGAAATGACAGCATAACTTAGAAAGTATATGGACCTAGAATGAAACTTGGCCATAAGGTTAATCAAGTATTTTTACTGAACATCCTGCCTGAGTTTCAGGTCACATGACTAAGGTCAAAGGTCATTTAGGGTCAATGAACTTAGACCATGTTGGGGGAATCAGCATAAAAATCTTAACCTAAGGTTAAGTTTTTGAAATGTCATCAGTTTCACATCACATGACAAAGGTCAATGAACTTTGGCCATGTGGGGGAGGGAGTATCTGTTGAATTACCATCATAACTTTGAAAGTTTATGGATCTGATTCATGAAACTTGGACATAAGAGTAATCAAGTATCTTTGAACGTTTCTTCCGAGTTTCAGGTCACATGACCAAAGTCAAAGGCCATTTTAGAGGTAATTATTAGATTGCTGTCATAACTTTCAAAGTTTATAGATATTGTGTACAAAATGTGGATATAGGGGTAATCAAGTTTCACCGACAAGTTTTAGGTCACATGATCAAGGTCAAATGTCAATAAACGTAGTATTGTATCATTATATGAATGGTCTTTTTTGTGAATAATTATTTGATAGTAGTTTTCAAAGTCAGCACTGCTGCTATATTGAATCGCATGATGCAGGTGAGACCGCCAGAAGCATTCTACTTGTTTAATCCTCTTGTTCTGCTCACCTCCACCATACAAATCCTCAACATCAACCACTCGGAATACACAACTATGCCCAAGTACAATCTTTTGGGAACTCATAATTTTATTTTTTTTTGGGGGGGGGAAAAAATTCAACTCAGAAAAAGGAGGTCACACGTAATTTAATTGAAAGAGTTTCCTTTGAACTTATCTTTTATGATGCAACAATATTTTATCTTGTTCATTATGTCAGGTGTTGGAGGATTTGCTGATCCAGAACTTCGAGACAGCTTCATTTGGAACAGAGTTGCAAACCCCAGCGGCAAACCAGGGGCAAACATTGGATTGGAGGAATGCGTGACTTTGGACTATCAGGGTTCGTACGGGTCATGGAATTACACTTTTTTGTGTTTCAGGCCTTGAAAGTCATGGAAAATCTTTTTTTTTTTCATTGAAAAGTCATGAAAAGTCATGGAAAATTTTTTTTTTTTAAAGTTCAATGATTTTCCGTTAGAAATAGTGATCGAGCTCCGCTTACCATTTAAAAATCATCAAAAATCCACACTCAAAATCATGAATAAGCCTTGAAAATAGGAGGAGCGCAGTTTCAAATTCCGAAGTTGCGTCTTTTTTCTGTACCACGTATTTCCATACCCTTGGTACCAGGTATGGAAAAAAAATCAACGCAATGGTCGGGAAACAGTTGCATGTATAGGGGTCCAATATGACTACCACCATGTGCAATTTCTAATGCACATGTTTCCCCTACAGATATCACAATTCTGTGATAAAACAATTTGAATTACACAGGAAATAAATCCTATAGTCTAGTAACCTAGCATTGGTGAGTTGTCATTCGGCTTTGCTTTTCAAAACGGCCTATTAATAAATTATAACTTAAAAATCATTTGGTTTTATTTTCTAGGGGATGAGGTAAATATCAGACAATAAATCATCAAACAAAGCTCCATCTATTTTACAAGGCAGGCTCACGCACGCATTGGCGCTTGTACTAGCTAGCCAGTCTGAGCTCTGTCTCTCTGCCAGAGCTCTGGGGGACAAATCGCTCCGTAAAGGCCTCAATGACTGTGATTTTCTGTTTCAGACAGAGTTTACATTTCGGGTATATTATTCAAAACTGCCAATAAAGTTTTATGATTTCTTCATTGTCATATGTATATTTAAGTTATTATTGAATACATTCTGACCAAATTTAGACTCCCCCATAGAGAAATGCAATTTTCATGGAGATCTGCGTTTTCAAAGAACTTCAGGGAAAGTTAGGGTATGTGGGCCTTTATTACATGTACATGGCCAAGTACAGGGTATTGTACTGGAATAGACGGAGTAGAAATTAGATATTGAATTCATTTATATCCAAGACCAACTCATAGTCACACCCACATTCAAGATTCTAAGCATGAAAAAAATAACTTAAAAAATCATACAATATTAAACAAAAAGTAATAATTCATTAATAATTGAACAGGTATTCCTCAAAATACCAAAAAAGTAGCATTTAAAAAGAGCTCCCGAAATGGAGAAAATGGCTGCTATCGGAATGATCACTTCCAACCTATTTTTCAGACGAGCAAAAATGAGTTTCAGATCCCAAGATCACAGGCAATTAAGGAACAATGAACTTTTACCATGTTGTGGTATCAACATATAAAATCTGATACATGTAGATGTTTAACAATTTCATTTTTTTGCAACTATCCAATTTGTTCATTTTTGTCTCGCCTGCATAGCAGAGCGAGACTATAGACACCACTTTTCCACGTTGAAATCTTAACCAATGCTAAGTTTTAGTTCATGAAACTTGGCCATAAAGATTATCAAGTATTACCGAATATCCTGCCCGAGTTTCATGTCACATGACCAATGTCAAAGGTCATTTAGGTCAATGAACTTAGACCATGTTGGGGGAATCAATATCGAAATCTTAACCAAGGTTAAGTTTTTGAAATGTCATAAGTATATGCACCTAGTTCATGAACCTTGGACATAAGGGTGACAGTGTATCATTGAAGATCGTGCCTGAGTTTCAGGTCACATGGCCAAGGTCAAAAGTCACTTTGGGTCAACTAACTTTGACCATGCATGTTGGGGTTTTTTGTGGAATTGTCATAACTGCGACATTTTATGATTCTAGTTCATGAAACTTAGACAAAAGAGCAATTAAGTATCCTTGAACATCCTGTGCGAGTTTGAGGTCACATGACTAAGGTCAAAGATCATTTAGGGTCAACAAATTTTGATAATGTTAGGGGTATTTGTGGAATTGTCATAACTTTAAAGTTTATAGATCTAGTTCATGTAACTTTTGGACATAAGAGTAACCATGTATCCCTGAATATATTGTGCTTGTTTCTGGTCACATGACCAATATCAAAGGTCATTTAGGGTCAATGAACTTTGGCAGTATTGGGGGTATTTGTTGAATTGGCATCATAACTTAGAAAGTTTACGGATCTACACATGTAGTTCTTGAAACATAGACATATATATGGATTATTGTTTTGCACATGTTTTAGGTCACATGATCATGGTCAAAGGTCATGTTTGGTCAATGGACATAATATGTTATTATCATATGAGTGTTTTCTTTGTGAATAATTATTTAATAGCTGTTTTCAATGTCTTGCGTAATGCTGGCGAGACTGCCAGAGGCGTTCCACTTGTTTGTGTAAATCCGTAACACAAAGGCAGTCAGACGGCAGGTCCCAAGAAAGTGGCTTCTTTCATCCAAGTGATATTCATGACTTGAGATGTTTTGCATATTTAATGAGCCTGATGCGGACCAAAACACCTCTTTTCATTCGGTCATTGCTGCTCTAATTGTGCATCGAATTTCATGAATTTGGTGTCATTGTAAAGAAGAAGAATCATTCTTTCAGGTCATGTGTTTGAATTTATTCAAAGATTTTGTAATATAGGTTAAAATTTTGATCTAAAATATGCTACAAAATAATTATTTTCACCTGACAAAAGCTGCTATTTTCACACTTTATTTTTGTTTGAGCCCAAATGATTTTTAAATCATGATAAAGCTGAATATGTATGCTTTAAAATGATATAGGTTTCAAAATAAGAATTGGTTTAATCGGGTCAAGATCACACTTTTTATTTGCCAAGTACATAAAGCAGCTTGAAAACAAGAATACTGCACTCTGATTGGTCAAAGAGACCACACAGTGGCAAATTCCAACGGTTCCAGTGCCTGTGTTCATGGGAAGGTCACACTTCCCATGTGGTAATCTCCTCAAATACCCCGCGCCTGTTGTTCTGTGAACCTTATCCAGCCAATCAGAACTCTGGATTTCATGCAAGTACAAAATTTCAGAAATCTCGTCTTGTACCTTGGTGGGAAAAGTGTGATCTTGACCCGATTAAAAGGTGCCGCATATCAAGAGTGGCATTGTGAGAAAGTACAGAAGTTCAGCTTTATGGTGATATAGATTTCATTGAGGCTCAAAATAAAAAGTTTTGCACAATTTGCAAAAGAAAACAGAGGAAGAAAATTCAGTTTTGAGGCACATTTTCAGGCCAGAAATTTACTTTTTTAACGAAATATAGTATACAAAATAAATGACTAATATGAAAGAGTAACATTTACTCTATCTGATGGTGCAATAATATTTAATTTAACTTGAGATTAAAACAGGTAAATTCTTAGAGAAAGAAAATCTCACGAATCACGAGATTTTGCAAGGAGGAGGATTCAGCCACGAGATGATTTGGATGAATCTGGCCTTTTTGCTCATTAGCATAGGGACCTGCGGTCTGACTGAAGGGTAGCGATTGATTGTACGCTTGATTTTCATGATTGAATGTACATTGTAGTCAACGCAATCAATTGTAGAAAAATGTTCTACGATCATTGCTAAGCTTGGTGTTACAGGCCTCTGGTACTTAATGTCGGGGGGGTGGGTTGGATTCGCCAATTAAAGGGATGGTCCGGGCTGAAAGTATTTATAGCTTAATAAATAGAGTAGAATTCACTGAGCAAAATGCCAAAAATTTCATAAAAATCGGATAACAAATAACAAAGTTATTGAATTTTTAAGTTTAGCAAAATTTGGGGAAAGCAGTCGTCATGAATATTCATTAGGTGGGCTGATGATGTCACATCTCCACTTGTTCTTTTGTATTTTTTTTATATGAAATGAGGTTTATTCAAATTTTTTCCTCCAAGAAGTAGAAAAATTGGAATGACAACTGATTTAGTGCATTAGATATTTATTGCTGCAACTTATTTCATTATAAGGGAGACATATTATTCACACAAGTATGAAATAATGAAAAAATTATGATTTTATGTAATAACATAAGAAAACGGAAAGTGGAGATGTGACATCATCAGCCCACCTAATGAATATTCATGACGACTGTTTTCACAAAATATTGCTAAACTTTAAACTTCAATAACCTTATTATTTGTTATCCGATTTTGATGAAATTTCCGGCATTTTGCTCAGTGAATTCTACTCTATGTATTCAGATATAAATATTTTCAGCCCGGACCATCCCTTTAAGGGAACAGATCAAACTTTACAGATGCTGCGGATCACCAGATCTGAGCTTCTTTGACTTTATTGAGGTTTACCAAAACCAACAAAACGAAAGGAAAAACAACAACCCTGCAATGACAGAAATGAAATAAGATTATTAATAACACCATTTCAAATACATGTTATTAGCACTTGCATCACACAATGTACATAATAGACTGCAGATATTGAATACATGGCAAAATATAATTGATATTGAAAGTGGGGTGTATTTATCTCTATCATTTACTGAAATGATAAAATACATGCATTCCTCAAAAACAGCTTGTAGCTATCTCAAGACTATTTAGTAGTTGTAATCGGCATATTACTCATATTTAGTTAGATGGCATAAGAATGTATCGTACACTGTATACATCACGATATTCTATTAAAATGAATCATTTATACACAAAAATATGTAATTAATGCCTACCCAAAGTCAGAGGCTACTGGTGGTTACACACCACCTACATCACCCAGGATACCACAAAGGAGTAGCAGCTTCTACATTATTCAAAATCCCAGACTCGATGAGGATCAAATGAGTCGGACCAGCTATAATTAAAGAAAGCAACAATCATAACCATAAGATAATCATAACTCCAAGGTTATCATGATTAAATTGCTTAGAATTCCCTGAATTAATATTTTAAAAAATATTATATTTCTCAAACAATTCTACCACTTTCAGTATGGATAATCATTGGTAATGATATCAACTCACAAATATCTAGTGTTTTCTTTTGCAAGAATGAATAATCAAATCAGTAGAAACTATGTTCATTAATTCCAAAGTTTTGATCAAGACCCAAGTACTTGAAATAGAGCAAGTAGCTCTTTATCGAACGGAGTCAAACTGCACATTTCTGCCTATTAAGCTTAAAGTATACATCCGAAGAATCAAAAGTATTTTATAATGACTTTATGTGGTCATCATTGTAAAGGGGAAGTATTACTAATCAGATATATAACTTCACTTTTCAAAATAGTGATCAGAGATTGCAGAAATCAGCTCTCAAAAATGATTTATTTTCATGCCATATTTCTGCCTTCCACCGGTCCTCTTGCGAGCTCCAGCTGAGTGACGTCACACAATGAGCAGCTGAGCTGACAGCAGCCCATTGGAGACGATCTTTCCAATCAGCGTTTTTTGCTCTTAGAATTTTTTATTCCTCTTAAGATTGGTCTTGTTATATAGATAAAAGTTTGAATTTACTGAACAGTGAAAAAAAGTGCACATTTAACGTATTTTGGTAACCGATATTTAGCTTTTAATTTTTTTTTTTTCAAGAAATATATGTGAATAAACAAAGCATATTTTCACGTAGAAATCACACTTGCATCACATTAATGTTATAATCAATATAAAGCATAGACATTCTTCTTTATGACTGAACAAAAATTATGAAATTTCATTAAGTAGCAAAGTCAGGAACCACAAAAAAAACACGGCAATATCCATCGCGAAATGACTGAAATTGCAGTTGAATTGCCGAAGCATTATTAGGAAACAGCGGCGAGCGGACTTTCTTTCATATATCTTAAAAATGCCTTCCCAATAGGGCGATGGTCTGTGGCCAAATGCGTTGGCCATTGTTTTGTCATGTGCGAGGACCCTGGTTCGAAACTCTGATTTTTTTTTCTGGGTATTTTTTTTTTATTCCTTCCCCGTCCCTACCCATCTTTTTTTCTCTTTTTATTTTCTTGTGAAATTCTATTCAGACCTGTATTTATCAAATCTTGCTTCTTAATTGCTGCTTTTGATTTTCAAGTTCTTGATTAGATTATTTCTACTCTTATTTGGGATGGGAGGGGTAGAGTTTAAAGTCAAGTCCACATCAACTAAAAATTATTTGAATAGAGTAATTTCCCTTGTTGTTTTTACTCAAAACAGTCATATACATGTACACAAAACAATGATATGCAAATTAGAGTTGTCACTCACATCACATTCGTTTCTATTTTTTGTGGCATTTTGTTTTTTATTCTTTGCAGATTTGACGATAGGAAACTCTTCATCTGATCACAATAGGTTATATTTACGGAACTGTTAAAATAGTAATTATATAAATTTGAATCAAAGTTTTTATGAAATTTCCTGCAATATCTTGTTATTTTTCTTTAAATTCAAATGAATTTTTGATTGCGTGGACTTCTCCTTTACTCTTAATGTAGGGAATGCATAGCAAAATTTATCCAGAAACAAAATTGTCTTAGAATATGCAAATCAGTAATTGGACACATGTTCACTTTTCTTTCATCCAGGCCACTTCCTCACATCCACCAGGCTTTCAGTCTTATAACAAAAATGATGAACCATCACACAACAGCACACAACATTCACAGTGCTTCACAATAAATATTTCACTTCTCAGTCAGTCCGCAAGCCCTGAAAAAGTAGCTTCTTTTATCCAAGTGATATTCATGACAAGAGGGTTTTTGCATAGTTAATGAGCTTGGTGCGAACCAAAACACCTCTTTTTATTCGGCCATTGCTGCTCTAAATATTGACCAAATTTCATGTTTTTGGTATCTTTGTAAAGAAGAAGAATCATTCTTTTAGGTCATGTGTTTGGATTTTTAAAAAAATGTTGTAATATAGGAAAAACTTTTGATCTAAAACATGAAACAAAATATTTTTTTCATGCAACAAAAGTTGTTGTTTTCACACTTAATTTCTGTTTGGGCACAAATGATTTTTAAATCATGATAAAGCTGAAGATCTAAGCTTTAATATGATATAATTTTTATAAGAAGATGTATTTTAGATGGGTCAGCAGCCAGCTTTTCATAGGCCAAGTACATTTTGCAGCTCAAAAACAAGAATACTGCGCTCTGATTGGTCATACAGACCACACACCCAAGCAAATTCCAATGTTCCCCACACTGGGCCTCTGCAAGGTCACACTCACCATGTGGTAATCTCTTCAAATTACCCGTGCCTGTTTGTTTTGAAAACAGTATTCAGCCAATCAGAACTCTGGAATTTATGTTACTCAGAAATTTCAGAAATCTTGTCTTGCATCTTGATAACTGGCTGCTGACCCATCTAAAAGATGCCACATATCAAGAGTGACATTGTAAGAAAGTATAGAGTTTAAGTTTTCTGATGATATAAATAATGTTGGTGCCTAAAACACAAAATGTTGCACAATTTGCAAGTGAAAACAGAGGAAGAAAATTCTGTTTGATGCATCTTTTCAGGTAAAAAATTCACTTATTTATCAAAATATTTCATTCAAAAGAAATGACCAATATAAAAGGGTAACATTTACTCTTGCCCATGGTACAAAAATAATCAATATTACTCAAGGAGAAAGTGGTTAAATTCTTTGAGAAAGAAAGTCTCACAATTCACGAGATTTTGCAGGGACATGAATTCAGCCACGAGAGGACTTGGATAAATCTTGCTCATTTGCTCATTAACACAGGGGCTTGCGGACTGACTGTTCTGTTCATACATGCAATAAATATTGTGGAAAACAAATAAAAGGCGTACCCATATTCAAATACCGTTTAAAAGGACAAATATATTATACCTTTCGAGAAAAATCAGCACGTTAAATATCTGATAACAAAACATAATTATGGGGCACTGCAAGAAACTTATGTTCAATTGCAAATCAAGCGTAAGTCTTAAATTCAAGCGTAATAAGGTCGAGTTGCAATCGCAATTCAACTACATGTTTAATCAAAGGACTTACCCTTGATTTGGGACGTGTGATTGAGTATAACATTTCTCGCAAAATGCCCTAGTAACATTAAAATTGTTCTTTCGTTTAAATTGTGTGTTATTATTTTTGACAAGCTGTATTCCTGTCCAAGTCAAATTTCTTAGTTCTCTCCAAAACTGTGCTCAAAATTGTTTCCAAGATTGATAAAGAAAAATTTTCTTTTGTATCATTATCAGTCCACAACTTGCAAACCGTAGGTCCTGGAAAGAGTGAAGAAAAAAATGGCTATATCCAAATCATAGTAAAAGGACATGATGGAATCTCCCAGATTGAGGTAGCAAGCAGAGCCCAGAAGTCACCAGAGTCAGCAAGTGTGCAGATCTGTGTGTAGAAGAGAGAAAAAAAAAAATAGTTTAAATAATCAAATCAATTAAAGTATGAATTAAATTATCGTGATGATTGATGACGTGCGGTGGCATGTAATTCCCGGTCAACAACAAATGATAGTAGGTTTAGACACCTGAAAAGTTCCACTCAGAACACTGGTGCTCTACCTCAAGTGATGTTTGTGTAGGCCCCACTCCACTTCACTACCGCTACACTACCGTACATGTACGCCACACCTACCCGGGTAGGTGTGTAGCGTAGTGTAGGCTGTAGCAGTAGTGAAGTGGAGACTACAGGAACATCACTTGAGGTACAGTGCTCTCTGAGTCTCTGTGTCATTACAAAGATTGCATTTATCTTCATTGTTGAAGGCATTACGCATACATATATGCAGCAACACTCTAATCAGAAAGAAACACCAGACTCTAATTTTGGCCCACCCAAGGGTTCATTACATGCCGCCGCGCACAGAAAATTCAAGCCATAGAAGTCGTGGACCCATGAAGTGAGATCCCAGCACGCGCGACCCACTAGTTAGAAATCCACTGCCAAACGCGGTTCGTGGTGCGAGGTTAGTATACTAATACTAACCTCGCAATACGTGTGAGTGATTTTGGCCAGGAATCAGGGTAATCACTGCTGAAAATTTGTCTGGCTTCATGACATCGGCATCATGGTGATATAATTCTGTGTATAATAAAAACTTAAACATTCCTCTGAAACAGCAGATTTTCAGCCATGGTCCATACCAGTGCTCCTAAATAATTTAATCGCCTGCCTGAGTCCTGACCAGTTTTAGAAATCTGAAGAAAAAATCTGCTGGAATTGTGCAAAAACATTATTTCTAAAATAAAAACTTTTTAATTTTAATAGTAGTTATGCCAAAATGCATGATTCTAAACTTATATCAGATCTGTATCTGTCATCTGACCTGAATGCATCGTCAGAACAAGTACAGTTTCCAAACATGCTTACCTTGACTTTTGACTGGATCAAACAGCGTAGCCTGCAACATGCATCGGGAGCAAGTGAATGGGACCGTGCAGCTTGGAGTTTTTCAATAGTTAGTAGAGCAACACAACGAAGACTGTCGAGTGGACAAAATCGATCTTTCCAGTTCACAATTCAATAAAAAACGGGCAAAATAACACAGTTCTGGTTCCCTTATAGTCTGAAGTTGTCGAAAACAGAATTCGGATATCACAATACATGAAGAAAACGGTAAATTCGAAGAAAAATAGAGACCAGGAAGGTGAATCAGCTATCAGTGTACTGCTGGCTTGCACAGAGCTAGAGTGAGTCGATCATGTGACGTCATTATTCTCGACTGTTTTTGATCGCGTGACTGTCTGTCTGGGGACGGCTGGGGGGCTGAGAAGGGTGTCTAATAATTTAATTTCTTGCATTTCCACGACATCAATAAGACTTTTTAGTGACATATTTGTGTATAAAAAGACAAGACCTTTCCATTCATATATAATTTGTCTATAATCATCACTTTCGTGAATTTTCTTTGGATGTATACTTTAACACAACCATTTTCTATTAGTATTATAGTTTACTCATCTGATACTGCAATTAAAAGAGTAATTTAAGTTTACAAACAAATAATCTGTGCATGGTCAGTATGCAAAGAAGTCATAGATCTTACTTCTTAGTTCAGAACCATAATCAGAAATCATCACATATAATATAACGACGTCAGCTAGAAGCATACCTTACCATGGGTGCCGCCATTTTGAAATACAATGTTTACTATAGAACGCCCTCTATGTTATCTTTTAAATAATCTACTAAAACTTTCGCTTCAATTCAACAAGTAGTCCTAAATTTCTGACCTTTCAAATATCAAGTATTACTGTATATTCATTATTCCCAACAATGTCTCGCACAAAAAAAGTAAACCAGTAAATATTCTCATATTTCGTAAGTTACCACTTATCTTTGAACTTGATCTAGATACACTTACTCTGCCAAAGTCATGAAAGTAAAAGTGACTAAATTCAATCCTAAAACAAGTCATTCTTTTCTCATAATTTTGTCCATGATAGTACAGAAACAATAAATTATTCAATTAATTACATTTTACTGTAATTCTATGCAAAAATAAGATAAAACGACACTTACATCAGCCCTTTCCCAGGCCTGCTTCGACTGCAGTCCGACCTGCACCAGAACCAGGACGTGCAATAATCTACCTAACGTAAAATGCCAACAAGCAGTGGAGTCGCGGAACCACCGAGAAAATATCATTCCGCTAATGATTTGTTAAACTTTGAAACAGCCAATATGAAAAAGATATAAATATATATATATTGTTTCACTCAATATTACGAGAAAACAAATCCTTAAAATCCGTAAATTACATAACAAGGATTAGAAAATAACTAGAATTATATTTTTCGAGCGTATATACATCGATCATCCTAACCTATCAAAGTGATCCGGCCGATCAAGAAAATTCCAAACACCTGTACGAAAATAATATGCAAATTAGGCACATTCTTCTCGAGTAACCTACATGTAAATGAAAATTCCACTTTCCGACATTATAAGTTGGGAATATTGAAAATTGGCACTTAATGTCCCTTTATTGTTATGATTTTGTTTAATCCTCACAGATTTGTTGAAAACTGGAGGAACTATCACCCCTGAGCAGCTTGCAAGATGGGCGCAAATGAGAGGGCCCTTCGGAAGAGATCTTGGTGCCCTCTTCGGAGATTCAGGCCCTCCGGAAGAAAGGACTGCCATGTATAACCTGGACATTCAGCGTTTCACCAAAGAGTACCAGCTCGATGCCCTCTTTGACTACATTCCAGGAAGGGAGCACTCTGCCTTTGGTGTCTTTGAAAACAGTTGTCAAGTGGAGAATCCCAAGCGGTTAGGACGAAAGTTGCAGAGTCTTTCAGCTGAATTGGACATGTGGAAAAGTGTTACTACATCGTGCAGGGAAACGTGAATCTGGCCAAGATGTGAGCCATATGTTGATTCGGTAATCTTGAAAGCTCATGTCAAGGTATTGGTTAGATACATTGTTAAAAATTGACAGCTATGTCTTTCCTGCAGGAATCCTTAACGATTCTCACATTTCATCATCCACGTAGTAAAAATATAGTGGGGAATGCTGGACAATCACTGTGAAAAGACACATAGCACAGACTCGTGGTACAGACTTTAGACAAGTTGCATTAATGTTTATTTCAATTTAAAAAAGAAAATCTGAGCTATCAGGTGTGACCGTTGCTTTTGTTTGTGATACGTTTTGAAAATGAAGGCTGTTAACATTTAAATCAATATTTAGGTGCATCAAAAAAGTGAAAATATTCAAAAGACCGGAAACATGATTGCTATTTTATTCCAAGTACATTATATGTCCCGGAGCAGAGGACTTAATTTTTTTTCAGTGACGGGTATGAAAAATGTCTGCAGGACTTTGATTTTATTTGCTTTTATGCCTTTGCCCGCCATAAGTACATGTAGGTGCGGGAGGCATTGTATTTTCAAGTTGTCTGTCCATCCATTCATTCATCTGTTTTCATTCTCATGATATCTGAAGAACCATTTTATAGATTAACTTCAAACTTGGTCCAAGTATCGATACACAAGAGAAATAATGATCTTATTAATTTTTTGGGGTGTCAAGGTCAAAGGTCACAGAGGCCATTGTATACTCAAAAGTCATTTGCACGATAACAAGCACCGTTTGAATTATGCTTGAACTGATTTGAGAGACATGGCTCTGATCCTTCTTAGCCAACTTCGAGAAGAGGTCATCGATAAAAGAACATGACGACAATGAATGACTGGTAAGCTACAACAGGTTCATGTAGAGGCAGACCTGCCAACCGGTACGTTTTTGGCATATTTAGAACGTTTTTGCAACCAAAATACGGCAGTATGTTTTTTCTTTAAAAAATCGGTTTTTTTTTTTCTTTTTTTTTCTTCAAAATCGCAATTCATTGAGAAAAATCATCTCTTTATGTCTCTATTTCATAAAACTTACACAAACATGGTTATTAGATCAATGTAATTTCAGGTAACTTGTTTTTTTTTCAATCATTTTGTTAAAACCAGGGTGAGATATACACATATTTAAATGGTTTTTTTTTCATCTGTAAGAGCAGTGCGCATTTTAGCTTGCATGCAGCTTCAGCGCCGCGATGAGCGAGTGCGCCACGCATTTTATTATGAAATACACTTTTTTATCACAGAATACACTTTTTCATTCCCAGAGGTTGGATGTACTAGGGCTTGCAGAAGTAAGATGGACATCATCTGGTTAAGTGTATTCAAATGGATGGATTCTCAATTATGTTGGTGATGACAGAGTCCACCAAACAGGTATTGTCTTCCTTATAGCACCTAAGATTGTCAATGCCAAATAAACATGATATCCTCTATGATTGCACAGGATTCAACCCACAATTTTTGGAAGGTTGTGACAGCAGCAAGGTGTATTCGGATGCATTTTGATACTTCCAATACCAGCCATTTCCTTGACAATTAGGTACTTGAGAACTTCTTTTTCCTGAGACATTCAGTCCTACCCAAGACATTGTTGATACATTTTAAGAAGTGACCATCGACTCTCCTGCTATCTAGGGCAGCTGGAAAATCAGTATTTTTGCCCATGCCCTTCTACCTTCCCTCCCCACCCTTCCGACATCCTGCCAGTACACCATGATGTCAGCTGGCACACCCCACAGAATTCGATATTGCACATCCGTTATCATTCAGCCCCATTCCGAATGCCACATTGGTTACTACACATCTTATTCTACAACTATGCTGGGCAAATTCCCTTGTAATCCTATGCTGGCTGTGAGAGTCTATACTCCCATGGAACATTTCTACTGTTCGTTCATCTGGAGGCAGGCACGCTGTCTCTGTTGTAAGCCACGCCCATATTCCAGCCACTTTGCCAACGGTTGCTGTGAGATAATTAGAAGAGTTGAATTACTAATTTGTTTTAAAAGAAGCCACAGTATACAGATCAGCGAAGGGTTACGAGCACAATATATTATATGAAGAAAGTCATGAATTTTGCATGATACAGACAATCAGACATAAAATTATATTATTTCACACCATCGCAAACAGTGCTGCAAGATGTATTGGGATGCATTTTGATACTTCCAATTCCACCCATTTCCTTGACCATTAGGTACTTGAGAACTCTTTTTTCCTGAGACATTAAGTCTTACCCGAGACATTGTTGGTCAATTTTAAGAAGTGATCGTCGACTCTCCTGCTATCTAGGGCAGCTGGAAAATAAGTATTTTTGCCCATGCCCTTCTACCATCTTTCCCTACCCTTCTGACATCCTGCCAGTATGCAATCATGTCAGCTGGAACACCCCAGTGAATTACATATTGTATATCTGTGACATTCAGTCCCACTCCAAATGCCACAGTGGTTACTACACATCTTATTCTACTTTGTTGCAAGGCAAATTCCCTTGTAATCCTATGCTGGTTGTGAGATTAATCATGCCTATAATTAGGAGTGGGCTATACATGGGTCAAAAATACTTTTTTTGTAATTTCAATATGACAACAGTTTTTTTTTATTCCTTGTAATGTATCTCAACATGAAATGACAATATTTTTTGTCTCAGGTCCGAGAAAAAAGTGTGCCGGGCCAAAATCCAAAATGGCCGCCCAAACCCCCCAAAATCACAGTTTTGGCCACAATTTTTTTATTTGGTGGTCAATTTCTCTGGTTTTGGTGTCTATTCATATGTTTTTTGGGGCAGGCAATTTGTTTTTCCTATGATTAGTACTTTTAAACCATTATTTGTAGAGTTAAAAGGTAATTATACCTAAATTTTCCCATTTTTGTAGCCTTTTTTCAGCCAAAAAGTAGGTTTTATCATCCTGGGGTTCTGGGATATTAGATGGTACGAGGTCAACAATAGCAAGCAGCTTCATATAGCTATATTGCTTTTATTCCTCCATTTTGGGTTTTACGGATATTTGTGAAATATATCTTATTAAATAAAAAAATGTCAATTATCCATTGGGGCTATACAGTATACATATATACAATGTACTGTATACATACTGCACTGCATAAATGCATTGGCCACCATGACAGATAACAAGGCTTGTATAAACTATAGTGTCATAGAAATGAGCTCTCAGGTTTAGAATTAGATGCCTCAGAAATTGAAGATGTGTTTTGTCTCAGAAATTGAGGACATGTTTTGTCAAATATGCTAATTCAGGGGGCGGAGAGAGGTAATTTACACTGTAGCTATTCTGGGCCCCGTTGCATAAAAATTTACCATTATGTTAACTTAACTTAATGGTAACTTGCATGCAATCCTTTATTCTGATTGGCTGTTGATCAGCGTTACCATGATACTAGTAGTTACCTGACCCAATAAACATTGACCCAATAAACATAGGCCCAGGCAGTTAGACACCAGAACCAGGTTTTTAAAAAAGCCTCCAAATGAAGAAGATATGGCTAAAAATGTGATGTACGTATATATACATGTATGTGATATTTACATGTAAGTTTAATTTACGTTACTGGTTTCACCATGTACATCAGCTGACAAGGAATCAAATTCACAATCTAATTCTAAACCTTTGAAGCTCATTTCTATGACACTATAGTTTATATATACAGGCCTTGTCATATGCCATGGTGGTCAATGCATGGATATATGCAGTGTAGTATGTACAGTGCATTGTACACCGTATAGCCCCTATGGATAAATGACATTTTCTTTTATTTTGATAAGATATATTTCACAAATATCCGTAAAACCTAACGTGGAGGAATAAAAGCAATATAGCTACATGAAGCTGCTTGCTATTGTTGACCTCGTACCATCTAATATCCCAGAACCCCAGGATGATAAAACCCACTTTTTGGCTGAAAAAAGGTTACAAAAATGGGAAAATTTAGGTATAATTACCTTTTAACTCTACAAATAATGGTTTAAAAGTACTAATTATAGGAAAAACAAATTGCCTGCCCCCAAAAACATATGAATAGACACCAAAACCAGAGAAAATGACCACGAAATAAAAAAGTTGTGGCCAAAACTGTGATTTTGGGGGGTTTTGGCGGCCATTTTGGATTTTGGCCCGGCACACTTTTTTCTCGGACCCGAGACAAAAAATATTGTCATTTCATGTTGAGATAAGGTAAAAGGAACACAAAAAAACTGTTCCCACAGTAAAACCAAAAATCACCCATTTATAGCCCACTCCTACTATAATCGGATTTTTATCCAGTAATTGACTATTAATTCAAAAAGAGGTGCTCAGTTAACTTTTCTGGTGTCATCTGCCACTAATTTGGACTGAGGTGCTGAAGGACCCCTTCCCTTAGATATTTGGTCCTACCCAACACACTGTTATTAATTTTATGAAATGCTCAATTGGAAAAAATTAGTAATATAACCTGTGCCTTTCTCTATTCACTCCCATTCCAAATGCCACAGTGGTTACTACACATCTTATTCTACTTTGTTGCAAGGCAAATTCCCTTGTAATCCTATGCTGGTTGTGAGATTAATCATGCCTATAATCGGATTTTTATCCAGTAATTGACTATTAATTCAAAAAGAGGTGCTCAGTTAACTTTTCTGGTGTCATCTGCCACTAATTTGGACCACATAACTTGTACATGATGATTTTTCATGACGGTTTGCTTTAGTTTGTCGTTTACATCAGTTTGTTTCAGTGCTGATAAGTTTTCTGTTTTCAAAATCTGTCGTGATAAGTGCTCCATACACGTAAAAAGGCCGTATACGTCGTCATTCACTACAAATAAGCCCCCTCTATTCTGGATATTTATCCATGCAGTGATATAGGTCAAGAGTGAAGTTGATATTGTATTACTGTCATTCTGAATTTTCCACGCAGACAGGAAGTCAACGTTAATAACCTTCAGGGCTAGATCTGATCGAGATAGCCGTCCCAAGAGAGCTTGTCGGTAGTCGTCCTAGATCAAATGCGGACACCCGAGCAACGTCCATGTGTAGTAGGTCCATGGACATTCTGAACATCTGTTAACATTCAGCCCCATTCCGAATGCCACATTGGTTACTACACATCTTATTCTACAACTATGCTGGGCAAATTTCCTTGTAATCCTATGCTGGCTGTGAGAATCTATACTCCCATGGAACATTTCTACTATTCGTTCATCTGGAGGCAGGCACGCTGTCTCTGTTGTAAGCCACGCCCATATACCTGCCACGTGGTCAATGGTTGCTGTGGGGTAATTAGAAAAGTTAAATTACTAATTTGTTTTAAAAGAAGCCACAGTATACAGATCAGCGAAGGGTTACGAGCACAATATATGATATGAAGAAAGTCATGAATTTTGCATGATACAGACAATCAGACATAAAATTATATTTTTTCACACCATCGCAAACGATGCTGCAAGATGTACATGTATTGGGATGCATTTTGATTCATTGACTGAGGTGCTGAAGGACCCCTTCCCTTAGATATTTGGTCCTACCCAACACACTGTTATTAATTTTATGAAATGCTCAATTGGAAAAAATTAGTAATATAACCTGTGCCTTTCTCTATTCTCTGCCTGCCCACAACTTACCAAGAAAATGTTCCAGTGCAGAGTCTTGTCTGTGTACTGGGTAATGCTCCACACACCCTTCCCAGGATTTTGATCTTGTCAACGTTCTCATCGACCGTCTAAGCAGTGACATGCACATGATCTTAAATGCCTCTTCCTTGACTTCTTTTAGCTGCAGCTCTGTTTGTTTGTTTTTATTTCCATATAAAAATCATGAATAAAATATATGAAAATCAAGAAAATATTTACAATGGAGGAAAGCCCATTTCAGTGATATTTACAAAATATCACTGTTCTTCCGTGGGGTCCTAATTAAACAAAAATAACTCAAAAGATGTAAGATTGAAAATTAAAACAAATGGAAGAAATTAGAAATGAAAACACAGAATAAAATAAAGAGAGAATAGAAATAGATAAGAATGAGAAAGAGATAAAAAGAGAAGAGGTTCTTGGAGACAAATCATTATTTCTTTCTTGCAAATTTGTGGCCCTGAAAAAGGTCTGTTTGATTATGTTTATCTCTAGCTTAGAAGCCAATTGAGTCTTCCTCGTCTTCAAATACGGCACACAGCTCTTCTGAGTCGGAGTCATCATCCTCGTCGACTTCCTCTTCCCAGATGACGTCATCCTCTGTTCCGGCGAGGCATTTCGAAATGCAACACTTCAGGAATGAGCGTCGAATGATATCTGTGGAGATGCTGTTCCATGCCTACAAGACCCATCTGCACACCGTCTGCAGATCTGTCTTCCTCTGTCGACTATGACTTCTCCCCCTCTTTTCATCCAGGCAGACCATCGCTGACGAAGAGCATCCTTTAATGGCTTGTTGATGCTGACGTCGAGGGGCTGGAGCATAGATGTCATACCACCCGGTATGATAACTAGATTGGTGTTCTTGGCGGCAAGAAGGGCCTTTTTCTCTTCCGTCTTGTGACACTGAAAGCCTGTGAGAATGAGTATGCTGCGTCTCTTGGTGATGCCACTGACTCGCGTCCAGACAGACTTCACCCTGTCCTTGGTGTCCTGATCAAACTAGCCTTTCGCCTGGGCCCTCACAATGATTCCCGCCTGGAACTTCTCTTTCGAGAGAGTCTTCCACTTGAAGACAATATACGGAGGGAGTTTGCCACCATCAGCTGTACATGCCAGCATCACCGTAAATTGGTCTTCCTCGTGCCCAGTGCTGATGATGTTAACCGATTTCTCTCCCTTGCTGGCAGTAGTAGACCCTCTTGGAAGATCAAATTTGAGGGGCGTCTGATCTGTGTTCCCGATGCGGCTTAGTGGGTAGTCATGGAACCGCCATCTATTAATAACAAATCGCTGAAAGTTTGTTATTTTGCTGTCGAAATCGTTGGGGAGTCTTTTGGAGATGTGGGTTTGTCGCCGCATTGAGAGGTTGTGGCGGGCCATGAATTGATGAGCCAACATCTTAGACCCAGTGGCTTGTATTCTGAAGTCGGGTTTAACTTAAACTCAGGTTTAAAGTTGTGGTTTAAGTATGGATAGCCAATTGTTACATAAATCACTTACAGTAGAGATATCATACTTCAGCTCATTTGGCTCTCAAATCATTCATAATTGTCTAGGAAGTATAAATAGATGATTGTCTTCACCATCGATGAATCAGGAAAGAGCACAGTAAACATAAGAAACATACAACTTGATGAAAATTTTGATACTTTTGGCTTCCCATACTTAAACCACAACTTTAAACCTGAGTTTAAGTTAAACCCGACTTCAGAATACGGGCCAGTGAAGTCATCAATCTCGTCAGTCTCAAGTAATCACTTCCCTTTGATGCAAAGCTCCACAGTTGATAGAGCGTGGGCCTCACAACGTTTCTCTCTAACCCAGGCGATACTGCATTACTGCATACGAACCTCGGATGGCCCTCTTGGACACTCGCACAAACGCACATGGGTGATCTTCTAGTCTCTTGGCATTTTGACGAGCAGTGCCAATCATCCTTTTCTCCTGGAGTAGTGTCTGGTGTCAATCCTACTTCATTCAAATGGAAGAATTGTCCATGTTTGCATATGTTGTTTGAGCATGCTACTGTTCTCGTCCGACTCTGACAGATGTCAGACATGGAAAAAAGAAAATAAAGATACCGATTGAGGAAAGTCCTTAGATTATATCATAACCATATCTTGTCTGTGTCAAAGAGAAAGTTAACCCTGATGTCAAGTTTTGTTTAAAAATAGACAAACTTATTATTGAAAGTTTGTTGAATATGAAGTAGTTAACAGTATATTACTAGGAGTGGGCTATTGTTAGTTACTTTTGCTTACACCTTTTGAAAAATTACCATTGGTTGATGTAACTTCATCAATTTTGTGCTGTTCTATGTCCAGGGCCATTTCTTTGGTATCCCCTAGGGACTTCATCAATCTACATGAAGGTAGTAAATGAGTGTGCATGTCATTGTTGATGCAATTGAATCATTTTCACAGATACAGTTTTGAAACCCTTTTCCTCTTGTATATTTGTATATTTTGCAGTAGCAGTATGGATGTGGCCATTGTTGGTTGCTTTTTGTGACTCCTTTTGAAAAGTTACCAGGTGTGGACGTTATGCTGTCAATGGTATCTTGTGGTATTGGGTTCCATACTCTTTGAAGTATCTCCATAGCTACTTTTCGATAGTAGGCTGCTTTTGTATGTCCAGGATCCTTTCTTTGGTATCCCCTAGGGATTTCATCAATCTACATGAAGGTAGTAAATGAGTGCATGTCATTGTTGATGCGATTGTATCATTAACACAAACACAGTTTTGGAATCACGATTCACTAGGCCTTGGGCTTGTCTCGTTAAAAGTTGTTATGAAAAAAAATGGAACACGGGACGAATATCAAACCCAGCTCATGAACATATTAAAGTGGTGATATTGAAAGTCAGATGTGACGAAACATTATCAGAGTCCCGGACACTACATGGTGATGATGATGTTGAATCTTGGCGTTGAGGTGTATATCACTCAGTTGTAGGAACTGGTACGCTAGCTGCATTAGCTGTTAGGACCTCGGAGCTTGGTGGGCCAGTCCGTGTTGAAACTGTAGGACTAGTTGAAGGTTTGTGGCTACCGTGATACCTGCTTGGGATCAATGAAATGCATGTTTATTCAAACAAATATTCAGGAAATATATCTATGTGACCATGCAGGCATGGTAAAACCCACTAAAAGTCGACAGAATATTTTCAGTTAAATATCCTAATTGGAAGAGACTCAAAGGATCAAGACAAGTGTTGGGCCTTCACCAACAGGATGATATATACAGGTGATGGTTCACTAGTATCGCCTTGGCTCAAAGGTGCATCTTCGTTTCTTTCACCAATCTTCAGGACAGTCATCTTTTCAAGGATGTTTGTGTTAAGGTGGTGAGGAATTGGGATTCGTATCGGGACTCTATGATCTGCGAATGGTCACCGTGAGAAGTGACAGAACAGTCACTTTGTGGGGAATAAGCTGATGTAATAATGGATTCTGAGTTGGGGAGTCATATTGCGGCGCCGGCCACCCCAAGGGCACTCTCTACCAATATCTCCAAAAATATTTGCTGCCACCACATGTTTTTATAGCGACATGACCCCTGGATCAACTGAAGATAATCCTTAGGAAGTCTTGACTTGTTCCTTATGAAATAAGGTAAACAAGCTTTTTGTAAAAAAAAAAATTGTTGCATAAAGAACTTGTGTCCAAGGTTGACCATCTGAAAAAAGGAGAAAATCAAATTAGAGACAAGACACACAACTACTTGCATTAAGAATATCAATTTTCCAGGCAAGTCTTGAAATGTGATAAAATTTATGATCTACAAAACTGATGAGATCTTTTCAACTTTCAAGTCATACACAAGTCAGGTTTGAAAGTTCATCTGCCAATAAGCTTTTTTCTGAAATGTGCTTATTACCTCTCTGATCTAAGAATTTTGAATCCCGATTTCCACAAAAATGATTTAGATAACTGTCAGTTTGAAGGTGATCTGTAAAACAGGTTTTATCCTATATATAAACCGGGATGGATGAATGAATGGACAACCCGAAAACAGAATGCCTCCGTGAACCATCTAACATGTGCAGATGATACAAATTAGGTGGTCAGTAAAGGAATAGTTATAGTATTCATTCTAAAGAAAGGTTATTCATAAAAAAATTGTAAGACAAGTATTAATATCAGTAACAGCTGTAATGTGCAAGTAAGTTCATCATAATTAGCCATTTCATCTATGTACCTGTCACGCAGGGATACTGCCAAGATGATGAGTGTTTTTAGATGTACAGTGCGTCCCACAAAAAACGAAACCGAGATTTATCGATAATTTATCATAACTTAATCAAAAATACAATAGACAAATGACCTACCATTGTAAAGCTTAGAATCTCCCCTTTCATCTGGTTATTTGAAATAAGGCTTGAATTTCAATAATTTCATAAAATGAAGAGGTTTTACAGGCTAGCGTTCAAACTCACTCGACACTCCGTTTTGTTGACGATCAGCCAAGCATGAAGTCTTTTGTTAACCATGCGATAGCTTCTGTGGGAAACCGGTGAAAACACATTTATTTGATGAAATTATGGAAATACAAGCATTGTTTCGAGGGAACGTAACTTTTTTACTTCTTGACCATTTTTTGTGATTAAGGTTTCAAATTAAAGAGCAGATATTGAACTTTTTAGGCATGTGATTTTCTTTTTAAAATTCAGATACCCCCCGCCAAATGAGTTTTTGGTATCCTTTCTTCAAATTGTTTTTGCTCACTCATGCGTGAATGAGGAATAATCTAAGTAATATCAGATGAAAGAGGAGATTCTAAGCTTTACATTGATAGGTCATTTGTCTATTGTATTTGTGATTAAAATATGATAAATCATTGCTAAATCTCGGTTTCGTTTTTCTGGGACGCACTGTATAGTTGCAGTAGTAAGGCATCTACAGTTGAGGCCAAAAGTTTATATACACCCATGGAATTCAGTGAAATTTGTTCGCTTGCCAAACAGGGTAAAATTTACACTATCTTCAGAAATATGAATACTACCATGTCAAATTTGGTATCAAATGAAAGAGCATACATGTATTAAGCTCTTTCACATGATTGGAATGCCGTTGGGATCAAAGTATATTTCAGGTGGAATTTTCTTTGAAGAAAAAAGTAACATTCATGCCAAATGTATTTTATTATTATATTTTCAATCATTGTTTCATAAAAATATATAAATGTAAAATCTATATTACAGTCAGTCTGCAAGCCCCTGCCTTAATGAGCAAGATATATCCAAGTCCTCTCGTGGCTGAATTCATGTCCCTGCAAAATCTCGTGAATTGTGAAACTTTGTTTCTCAAAGAATTTAACCACTTTCTCCTTGAGTAAAATTGGTTATTTTTGTACCATATGAAAGAGTAAACGTTACTCTTTTATACTGAGCATTTCTTTTGAATAAAATATTTTGATAAATGAGTGAATTTTAGGCATGAAAAGATGCCTCAAAAGGAATTTTCTTCCTCTTTTTTCTCTTGCAAATTGTGCAAAATTTTGTGTTTTAGGCACAAATATTATTTATATCATCAGAAAGCTCAAACTCTATACTTTCTTACAATGTCACTATTGATATATGGCACCTTTTAGATGGGTCAGCAGCCAGCTTTTTCCACCGAAATGCAAGACGAGATTTCTGAAATTTCTGAGTAGCATAAAATCTAGAGTTCTGATTGGTTGAATGGGAACATTGGAATTTGCGTGGGTGTGTGGTCTCTATGACCAAACAAAGCATGGTATTCTTGATTTTAAACTGCTAAATGTACTTGGCCTATTAAAAGCTGGCTGCTGACCCATCTAAGATACCTCTTCTTATGAAAATTATATCATATTAAAGCTTAGATCTTGAGCTTTATCATAATCTAAAAATTATTTGGGCCCAACGAGAAATTAAGTGTTAAAACAACAAGTTTTTTTGCATTAAAATAATTATTTTGTTTCATGTTTTAGAACAAAAGTTTCACCTATGTTATAAAATCTTTTTAAAAATCCAGACACATGACATGAAAGAATGATATTTCTTTATAAAGATACCAAAAACATGAAATTTGGTCAATATTTAGAGCAGCAATGCCCGAATAAAAAGAGGTGTTTTCGTCCGCACCAAGCTCATTAACAATGCAAAAACCCTCTAGTCATGAATATCACTTGGATAAAAGAAGCTACTTTTTGAGGGCTTGCCGACTGACTGATTACATTTTCTATCATGATATGTCACCACTGAACAATAAAGTGTAATCTGAAATGTTTGTGTTGGGAAGTAACTAGCGCAAATATGAAATGTTTTTGTCAAGTTATTACTTTTAATTTGTCTAAAATATGAAGATTTTTTTGGGGAAAATGACACCTAAATATTTTTTTCAGCTCCTGGTGACAAATCAATGTGATGAAGGGGCATATATGACATACTCATGAATTTGATATCAAATTCGTCATGATAGCAAAAATATTTGATAAGATACAGTAAATTTTATGACGTTTGACAAATGTCAGCTTTTCTTTAAATTTCCTTGGTGTATGTAAACTTCTGGCCTTAACTGTAGGTACCATTGTATAATTATGAACCTTTTGCAGTGAGAATCACTGACAGGCAGTTTAGAGTATTTATATCATGAGCAGTTTGTCTCTTTCTCATGTAATCTAATACCACATTGAGCTAAACCCTTTCGCACGTATTCTGAAGTCGGGTTTAATTTAAACTCTGGTTTTTAGTTGTGGTTTAACTATGGAAAGCCAGTTGTTATATAAATCTACAACAAGTAGAGGTTCAATGTATCAGCTCATTTGACTCCCAAAACATTAACTGCCTGGGAAAGATAAGTATGACAGTCGTCTTCACCAATAAAGAATTAGTTAAGAGCACAGTAAACATGAGAAGCATTCACTCTAAAAACAAAATTTTGAAACGTTTGGCTTCCCATAGTTTTAGCACAGAGTTAGACCATGGTCTTTGTTAAACCCGACTTCAGAATACGGGCCTTTGGGTCATATTCTGATAGCCATGGTTTAAACTTGGGTTAACTAAGACCACATTTTCAGCTATTAAAGTATTTTCGTTTATAACAAAGGACAAGAGTTATTCTTTCAAATTTTGATGTTTTTAGGTACATTTTGTGTCATCAATTACATGATTAACAATTGTATCCCTGGGTGACGGTCAAATGTAATTTCAGATCAATCGACTCTGATAAAAAAAAAGTTATGTTCGTCATCTTAAAAGTGTTTCATCTAACTAAATGAAACGTGAAATGTGTGAAATGGTTATTGGATATCACAAATGATATTAAATCAATGTGTTTACCAGTGAAGGTCAAATGTCATTTGAGGTCATTGAACTTTGGGGTTTATTATCAATTTATATACTTTCTTACAAGACATTTGAGAGGTTGCAACACTAGGTCACCAGACATGGTCATATGACATTTTCTCTAACTTGTATGCATTCCTTTTACTTTGCTGATCAACACATTCTTTGTCATGTTGAAATAAAGAACCTTCAAAATCACCTGCAGTCAAAATTTTTATCTGTTTAATCTCTTTGAGGCAAGTAATCATTTATGTCCTTTTGTGTTCATTGAAATGTCCCTTTGCCTTGGTGTATCAAGAATATGAAGTTACATCAATTTATGTAGTATGATTTTCTTTTTTACCATATGGCCTTGAATAATATTTTGTTATTTATGACACTTATTAAACTGATAATTCTGAAGAAAAATATTGATGTGCTGTTTCTTTTATGTTTTATTGTTATGTTGAACATTTAATAGTCTATATACATGAATAGCCTTTCTGTGAAAGATGTGAACAAACAAATGAATCATTGTGCCACTCTTTATTTGAAAAAAAAAATCAAGCCATTTCCTTTCACTTCATTTCAGTTTATCTTTATTTATGAAAGACTACAAAATATTGCATACATAAATATAGGCAACCTAAACCCAAGAAAGAATCTAGCTTATTTGAAAGAATAGAGTAAGAGAAACCAAAAAATAATTTAAAAATCGCTTATAAAATAAGAGAGTTATGGAAGCTTAAAGAGTCTTGCAAACACTATTCATAAGCTTGCTTACATTTGCAAAATATATCTGATATCTCCTGACCATGACATATGGTAGGAATTGTATTTTCCCATATTATGTTGCGCTCAAAATAAAGCAAGATGTGGTTTGTAAGGTAATTTTGAAAATTTGTGTAAAAAGCGAAATTAGTCATTATTTAGCATGTTGCCAATATGAGGACACCCATTGAATTTACATCAAGACTTTACACACTTACATAACTCTTATTTTGTAACTTTGATAAAACAAAGCTTTTTTTATTGCTCTCATATTACTCTTCAAATGTTTCCTTTGGTTTTGGTTTTCTGTAAACAAATTTAGACACGTTGGACCCCTTCAGCTCTACCTGGGGAAAGGGAAATAAGGTTCCAAATAATTAACCTGTTGCCAATTTGCTTTGTTTTTTCTTCATTTTTTTTCCAGTTGCCATTTGAGGGTCATCTGAGGGGGGGGGGGGTACTTCCATTGAAGAGGACGATAGCAACAGCAATAAAAACTTAACAAACCACACACAGAGAAAGTTGTGATTTTGGGGGGGATAAGCACTGTCATAATCCAAATCAGGAAAAGGGTGTGCAATTTCGTGAATGTTATGATTTTGAAACATTAATAAATACCCCAGCCTTCATATCTTTCCTCCTTTATCCTCACCATCATAAATGACAAATAGTAGGTAAAATCACCTTTCAACTCTACAAAATAATGGTTTTATACACTGCAAAAATTCCGGTGTTGATTTAACACCAGCCAGGAATCTAAATATGTCCACATCAGAGAAATATTTAGATAACACCGGTTTGGAATCAAGCCGATGCTCTTTTAATACTAATTGGTGTTGTAAACACATATCTGGTGTTAGACCAAAACTTAACTGGTGTTGTTTAACACTTCTCTGGTGTTGACATATATTGATTCCGGGCTGGTGTTAAATCAACACCAGAGTTTTTGCAGTGTAGCAGGCCCTACAAATTTTAGCCAAAACAAATTGCCTGCTCCCAGAAACAGACACCAAAATCAGAAAAAGGACCACCAAATAAAATAGTTGTGGACAAAATATGTGATTGGGGGGTGGCGGTCATTTAGGATTTTAATTGGCCCGGCACACTTTTTGGGGGACCCGAGACCAAAAAATATTGTCATTTCATATTGAGATACATTAAAAGGAATTTAAAGAACTGTTCCCTTATCAAAATAACAAAAAAAAAATATATATATATTTGACCCATGACCATGTACAGCCCACTCCTACTAATATTTAAGACGGGCATAATTTGATTTAGCATCCTCAACAACAACACAATACATATTTAATTCTCGAGAGAGAATATAGATATTTTGATAGTAGTGAGAATAAGAAAAGGTATTGGTGAAAAAAAATATCAAAAGAGAGTGTGGGAGAGAGGAGTATAAAATGGCGGTATGATGGACCTGACATTTTTGTTTGAAAAAAAAAGTTACTATTATTTCTATTTCTAATGTCAATCTGCAAATCTATAATCAACTGAAATCGCTTGTGCTAGAAAGATTGAAAAGTGCCAACAATAACTGAGGAAAATAATCAGCATTTTCTTCATTTCAAAATATGCTTACATCATTTCACTTAGAATAAAACATAAAAAATGTTTATATTGTTAATCATATCACTGAAACTAGCTAACAAAGAAGAAAAAAATACACTTTATTCACAGCAGTTGCAGTATAAACTAGACTCGATTGTTATGTCTTCCGGAACGAAGTTTAGTTTGCCGAAAATTAATCAGAATCGAGATGATGATTGATTGCATTTGAGCACGTCGGGCATATATAGGCCGAGGATCGAACCCGAGACTTGCCATGAACAATAGACCACTCTGTCGTCCACGGCACCCCTATGCATCTTGAGAGCACCGTCAATACAGGCCCGTGTTGTTGCCCTCTACGTTGGTTGGTCTTATGCATGCAGGGCTGCCTCTTTATGCTATGTCTGTTTGTTAATTTATGTACCGGTACGTGCGGAAATCCCCGCGGAGATCATGAAGTAAGTTGATGAAATCTTGAATTTAGGGTATGAACAGTGTAAATGATGATATCAGCAATATTAACACTCAATCTGTTGTCTCTTTTTCAGCTGCGTTATAATTCTCACTCGACTAGTAATAAACTAATATATGTTGTCCCACTCGCTCAATTTTATGTCATGTCTTTGACTTTGTAGGGTCGGGATCACTCTTTTATTGCGAGGTTAATAGTATAACCTCGCACCATGAACCGCGTTTGGCAGTGTATTTCTAACTAGTGGGTCACGCGTGCTGGGATCCCACTTCTGGTGTCCACAACACCCGACTTCTATGGCTTGATATTTCTGTGCGCGGCGGCATGTACAGTGCAGTGGCAGTGGTAACCCACGACCTAGTACCAATTGAATGAGGTCCAAACATCATGAACTAAGCTTGTAACCGATTTTGCAATCGGCAACCGATTCCATTCGATTTCACCACAATCGGCGATCACTTGCCGATTTTCGATCATGCCCATCAAAGAAAAAAATCGAATGTAAAAAATCGAATTGTTGAAAATTGGCGGAGCCGCGGAGCTCAGTTGCATTTTGCCCTTACGCATCGCCAGCTGCTGTCTGTGCGTACTATGCCGCTCTAGCTCTAGCAGCACGTCGCACTAGCACTGCCGTGACCGGTAGCAAAGACACTACAGCTTGAGTTAGTTGAGGGTACACGTTCGCCCGCTCTATTGAGCTCTAGCAGCAGACATAAGCGCAAGCCACGGATGAATAAAAATAATGGCGGCACGCGACTTGGTACATAATCAACCAAGGAGCTGAAGCTCTTTTGATCGAACAGATCTAGTCATAATCTCCTTGATCCTTACCAAAATATATTCCTCGATCGCGATCATTTCATTTCTCGGGTTCTTTTCACATTTTCCCCCATGACCATATCCCCGGCCAGCCTTTCACTCCTTTTCATGTATGCATCGTTTCGGTGGCCGTGGTGGGGGATCGGGGGGGGGGGGGGTAGACTTGTGAAGCTTTGCCTAGCGTGATAATGAGATTGTCTTTTTATGTTCATATTTTTTGTGTCTTTTTATTATGAATTCCTCATAATATTTTGATTTACTGATATTGTACATGAAATAATAAAATCATGTTCAACTTACAGGTATCTAGAATAGGCCTATAGGACCTTTTATGCATGTATGTTTGCGTTTTTTTTACAATTCTGTTTATAGATATTTCTTGAAGATTTTTTTTCTGTATTTCTCCCCTTGTGAATATAAATTGTCAAAAAAGATGTCCATATATTGACTCTTTAGTGTTAAAATGTTAAAAGGTTAATTTATAAATGTAGAACCAATAACCAATATGTTAATAATTTCATACAATATAGGCATATGATATACATGTACATTGTTTTCACAATTCATGTTATATGATGATGAAGAAATGAAGTATAATTTAAAAAAAAACGAATACTTCTGAAGTCTGAATCCCTTTTCAGACTTCAGGTGAACGTAGATGAAAAAAAAAACCTTTTCCATTTTGTTTATTCTTCTTAGGTTCTTAGAGGGTGGAAGAAATTCAAATATGACACTTTCTATTTTCCATTGGACAGAACCTCGGCCTATATTTTTTTTCTCTTTATTGTATAATGATGTATCTGGTAAAATCTGAACCCTCTGGCTGATCTTTGTTTGTGGAAAATAGGAAAAGAACGTTGGAAAATGAGAAGCATATATTATAATCGTATTCTTCATATTTGTAATTCTATATTGCATATTTCCTTTTATCTTTATTTCCATTCAGTGATTTTGATTTTTGTTTGTTTTGCTTCGTTGACAAATATATAGAAAGTGAAGGTTTTCACAGAATGCCCTCCTATCGAAATGATTTTTACCCCAATAATCTTGCAGCTGTTACTTTGGTCATATACTCATGATTTCTTTAATAATAAATAAAAAAAGTGAACATCAAAATTTATGTCTCGTGCTAGTATTTCTCACTCGTCCCTTTCATTTGTTTTATTCTCTCTTTCATTTTATGCTCTGATCGCTTGTTTCTATCATTGAATGGTTTGTTAAAAACAGCAACATGTTTGATGTATTTTTTTTAATTAAGGGCGTAAAGCACTGAAGAATGGAGAGAAAAACCTGTTTAATAAGGGTCTTTATCAAGTCCTTTCTTTGGGTTTTCACAAAATGAACTCCAAACGGACTGATTAGAAAAAAAATCTTCCCTCTCTTCAAGAAATAACCAAATCAAAAGCTATAATAATTTTATGATATGGACATTGCCATTGGACTGGTTTGGTGCCGTTGATGGACCAAGAAAGGCGGCAGATGTTTTCCGTCCAGCTTGTTTCCCCTTCTCTCCTGTTCAATCGACCGAGAGACGGAAGTGTGATGACATTGCATCCCAGCAAAAGGGAACCCGTTTTTCAGAACCTAGATTCACAATCATCAAATAAATTTTGATCGAACTATATTTGACAACGAAATGAGAGTAAATCCTTATTTTGAAAACTTTCAGCAAATTATGCTTGCATGGCAGAATTCAAGAAGTATTATGTAATTCTAAATCTCCTCTCATTTGGAAATAAAGAGCCCAAATAAAGTGTTACTATAGTAACTACTAACGAACCAAGAGTATTTTACAATCATAATAGGCATCGCTATCTCGTTTGCCTATAATACAAATTCCCTATTATTCTTGAGAGTAAAATAAAATTACATCACTCTTTAGGTCGTCCCATGTTGTCTTGTCCCTGTAAAAAATACTCCGCGATAGCAAAAAACAACCAGTCGTCTCTACTGGAAAACTCTGACAACGCGATTTCTTTTTTCTGAGACGCACTGTAAGCATATATGTACGTGGTATGTGTGTGTGTGGTTTAGGATGTTTTCGTTTCAGCCTACCAGCTGATAAGACATGTTAACTGACCATCTGTATTTTGTTCCCTGAAGAAAAAGTGAATCTAATCATGATACGTTTGAGGAGTCGGCGGACATTTGCCCAAGGGAAAATAATCATTGACTCTTTCTTTTCATTCATTGAGTAATTCTTATCAACCGTCCTTGCTTTGCCAAACTTCGGAACTTAAAGGAGAAGTCTACTCCTTTTTTTTTAATAAAAAAAATCACGTCAGCACAACACCAAAAGTTTCACCCTAAACGGTGTACAATAAAAGCGGTACCACTTTTCTAAACTGATTTTCAACATAACAATTAATATGCACAATAGGGTAATATGCAAATGAGAAAGAAATTTGATGTCACGAACAGACTCCTACTTCTTTCGGATTTAATTCAAAGTTTCAAACATATATCGCTTAGAGAATATTAGACACTAGGGAAACTAGTAATCACAATAAGTTTAACTTCTGACAATTCCACATTTCAGGGAGCAGCTGTGCCTTTATATTTATGGAGAATATATAGAAATTCATATTTCATATAAAAATGATTTTAAAAAAAGTGGCTGTGTGAATAATTTTTTATTTCATTGTAAAACTACTAGTGTGTGCATATGATGCTTTGCGAAATTAATCTGACTTTGAATTTTCTCTCTTTCTATACCATTTTTTGTTGGGGTGGAATTCTTCCTTTAATGAAGCAAAAATTTAGCACTTCTGGCACTCTAGAAATTGTTCTTGCTTATCAGATTTTGTAACAAGACACGACTTTGAAATCAGTTCCGATGATACTAGTTGTGACTAATTGGTGTAAATATATAAATTTAAAGTCAAAGGAGCCGAAAGCGGTTCTGTAAAATTGCAAAAACAATTTCCAGAAGAGAAAATATGTGGTCTCGGAAGAATCAAATGTTACAAAAGATTAATGACGGAAGGAAAAAGAGTTAAATCGGAAGTTTTCTGGTAATCTCTGTTTTGAAACAAGCCTTAATAGTCGGTTCCTCTGAAAAGGGGATTTGTAATTGCTGTAAATATTTTAATTAGAATATCTGAGGAGCCGACAGTGCTAAAATCACTTTTGGAGAATAGTTGATCATTGTTTTATATAAGTGTTGGTCCTCTATAAATATCCCAAGAAAGCATGGATGGTCATCACTCTTAGAATTTTCTTAGAGGGTTGTCATCATGGAATCGCAGAGCAAAACTAAAAGGTCCGAAGTATGGAAACACTTTAGGGTGGATCCGAGTGATGAGAGTAAGGCAATTTGCATCCATTGCCAACGATCTTTCTCAAGGGGAAAAAGCAAACAAACTTATAATACTACAAATATGTCGAGGCACATGCGAGGGTGTTTACAGCTTCCTTGTAGTTCACAGGCACCTGCTCAAAGAGTAAGCGATTTGGCAACATCGTCGTCGGCTTCATCAGCGCAACCGAGCACGGCAAGTAAACAAACTTCGATGGCGTCTTTCCTCCCTGCCAATAAATCAGAATATGGGAGGAATCATCCGAGGCAAATAGAGATTACGAGAAAGATAGGACTGATGCTGGCAGTTGACCTTCGGCCATTCAACATGGTGGATAATGTTGGCTTCCGAGATCTCGTTCGTGCCCTCGATCCCCGATATCGAATTCCATCACGACCCGTCTTCTCGGAGAGCGTTATTCCGAACTTGTATCAAGAGGTGAAAAGGAACCTAAAGGCGGACTTGGCAACCACTGTTGGAGGAATTAGTTTTACAACCGACATGTGGCGGAGCGGTCAACACACTGAATATATGTGTGTCACGCTTCACTGGATTGTGTTCAACGAGCGAAATAACGTAAGTTTTTTTTTCTCCATATTTATCAATTAATAACGTGTTTTACAAGTTTCGAAAATAGTTTGTGATAATAGAGCCAAATTGACTTGTAAGTTGTACTTGTATCACTTCCCAATACCTAATTACCAAATATTCATGATTAGAATAGCGTCTTTCCAAGATGTAATTTTGCGAAATTGGAATTAATACTGTTCTACTCAAACAGCATATAGTGCAGATTGTTGAGATCCTTCTGTTTGCCGTCTGGCTCTAACGATCTTTATTTCATGTGCTAAGCTACTATAAGATTTTCAAAAAATACATGTACAGTGAATTGTAATTGTATCATGTTAATGGCAGAGTTACGTTGTCAATCCGCCTCTCCCCCGTTATTTACCTATTACAGTAAAAATAATCAAGTCCCTTGATTGGTGGTTCAAACTCAGAGGTCCGATCTATACTTTAAGTTCTGAACTTGACAAACTAGAAAGCATGCAATGCATATTATGGGTATAATTATCTCTTCTTTATGTGTGTTTATCTTATCTAATTTAAGGGTTCACATTTCAGAAGAAGCTGTAAAACCCACTGTCATTTTTCAAAGTCAAGGTGTGCATTATAAATGCAATGGATATTAGGCATACTCTTGATTCTTGAACTCCTTGTTCTCCCCGTCCGCTTGCTTTTCAGATATTTTTTCAAGCTTTTTCGAACCGCCTAGGATATCATCACAGCAAATCCATTGCCACAATGTCGGGTCATTCTGCCGACTTAATACATATGCTGAGATAACCAATTAAATGTTTTACTCTTTATTTCAGACGTTTATAACGTAGAAAATCATATGCTAGTGTAAAGCTGTTGGCCAATTGACTGCCTCATGTCGAAAAATATTTACCCGAATACGAATAATATTACTTAATATTGATTTTATTTTTTCCTTCATATTTTGCAGGAAATGCAACAACGCAGTGCACTGGTTAGCATTGAGGAATTTCCCGAGGCGGCCACAGCGAATAACATCCGACAAAGACTTGAGGAAGTTTTCAGCGAGTGGTGCGGAGAGGTTGGAAGGGGAAAGGATTGTGTCATTATTTTCGGAGTTTCCGACAACGGAGCCAACGTAAAAAAAGCACTGCTCGACGCCGCGGATGAAGGGAAGATATTTGGATGGGTTTCCTGTTTTGCCCACAATCTAAACCTAACAGTTCAACACGCCGTGAAGACCCAAAGAAACGTCGCCGACGGGCTTACCATCCTTAGGAAGGTGGTTTCCAAAGTCCTGAACTCCACTCCAATCAAACGCAGGTTCGAAGAACTGCAAAGGCTTCATTACCCAGGAAGGAGGCAGCATTTACAACTACATCCCGATGTCCCGACAAGATGGAATTCGGTACTAACAATGCTTGAGTCCATCTTGCCGCAACGCTTGGCTGTCGAGGCGTTGATCCAAGATAGGGTGATGCAATCTCACCACGACATAGTTCTCCCTCACGTCTTCAATTACTGGACTGATGTATGTGACGCCATGGAGGAGCTGGTCAAGATTCTTCGGCCATTCCATGAGGCGACGTTGATTTGCAGCCAAGAGAAATCGACCCTATCATCCTACGTCCCGACATCGAAGGGTCTGTCGGTGTCGGTAACAGGCGCTCCGGCTGAAGGTGTTGGTTCAACCAAGGATCTGCTGCTGAATGGTTTGAATAAGATAACGGCGGATCGAATTCTCCGAGAAGGCAACTGTCACGTCTACTTTGCAGCAACTCTTCTTGACCCACGGTGAGTTGTCAACTTTTCATCATCAATTACATTACAAAAAAAAAACAAAAACAAAGAAACAAACACGCAATTATGATAGGAAAAATACCAATTTCGTAAACATACCATTGTTTTCATTAAAATTCTTGTTGAACTGTGCTGACTCAATTCTTCATACTTCGCTAAATTTTAAAAGTTGTGAAATAATAAATTTTGAAAGCTATAAATGCAGACCGTGATGTGGTAGAACTTACCAGCAGTGATTTGTTTATCATATTTATCATTTTATTTCAATGTGATTATTATATGTATGATCGTTAATATAATTTTAATAAGTTTGCTATTTACAAGACTCAATGATGGTTTTCCTATTTTTGTATAATAGGGATTCATATTTAAATAATTAAATGTTCTCTTCATTAAAGCTATATTCCTAATTTGTTTGTTGAAAATCTTATGACGTATCATGTATGTTTAACAAGGTGATATAATATATTTCAGCTGTTGAATTTAACTTTTAATTGATTTTTTTTCTTTTGTATTTGCTTATCTTCAACAGGTACAAAAAGAAGTTTGTGCCACGAGAAAGACTTGATAGAGTGATCGCGTCCCTGGTCGAGGCAGCTGTCTTCATGGCAAAGGATGATGAGATAGGTCAGCAGAACGAGGAAGGGGATCTCAGCGACACACAGCAATATCCCCGGGATGATTTTCAACCAGACGATCCAGTGCGTGATTTCAGCGATGACGAAGCTCATGAGGTACACGATGACGATGTTGCTGTTGAGAGCCAAGCGTCACTGATGGCGAGTATTGTGGCTGCAGCTACTGACGACGATGACAACGGTACAGCCGATCGGGCTCAGATGCTTTCTGTGAAGGAGCGCGTCAACGCCGAATTGACACGCTACATCAACGAACCGGCAATAGAAACCACAGCAAGCACTCAAGCAGTACTGAAATACTGGCAACAAAGCAGACAGTCATTTCCAATTCTTTCACGGATAGCTATGTCGTACCTCGCTTGTCCGATGTCAAGTGTGTCTTCGGAGAGAATGTTTTCTCTGGCTGGCAACATTCTCACTAAAAAGCGATGTGCTATGAAATCAGGGAATCTCAACAAGTTGGCTGTGATCAAGGTTAATCGCCACTATCTTCAATAAATTGAAACAATCGTAAACGTAAACGAAAATATGAATCTATTCTGATTTCATACATAACGTCCATTTCTTAAAAAAAGAACTACATTTCTACAACTTTCAGTCTATTCCGGTATTGTTTATTTATGTTTTGCTGAATATTATAACGTTAAACAGCATCTTCATTTTCAAAGAACTGATGTATCAAAATCATGTTTTGCTTTTGACATGCGTTGAAGAATTGAAGTCAAAATCATTTTTAATGTTAGTGTTACATATTATGGTCAATAAAAGTGTGGCAACTTTTTGGTCTTAAATAAGATACAGTTTGTAGAAAAGTCAGTGTAAGTCCATGGTCAACCCAAGTTGTATTAAAACAGAATACATGCAGACTTAAGTCATCTCAGGTAAATTTTCAGATTTAAAAAGGATTTGCTTGTAAGAGTACTCCGGGCTGAAAATAATTTATTTTAGAATAAATAGATTAAAGTTCACCGAGCAGAACGCTGAAAATCTCAGAATCTGATCACAAATAACAAAATGACGTCACGAAGGAATGTGCTATATGGACTCATCAAGGCTAAACATTTTTTGTTTCACCTATGCCTAAGAAATATTTCATAAAATGTGATAATCATTAGTGGATAAAAGTAAATTCGTTGGTGTACCAACAAAAATGTTTTTCAATAAAGTTTGAAATTAATATCATTGCTTCAAGTTCATTCTGTAATACATCCATTTATTCTTAAGCAGCCCTCTGCTATTTCCTTCTTGCATTATCGTCTCTAGTGGGTGAGTGATTTGTAAATTAATTAGCGAACATGACGAAAGAGGGGGAAAGCGAAGGAGAGGAGGCTGCGGGGAGGGGGAGATACGTAGAAAAAAGAGTGTGAACTGTGAACAAGGAAAAAAATGGTGGGGTGGGTGACATGAAGAATGAGTGGATATGAACGGAAGAGAGAAACTTAACAGTGAAGGTATGGTATCTTAAGTTATATGTAAGCTTTTAATGAAATCGTTCTTAATACATATATCTATAAGTTAATAAGTTAGAACGGTGGATTTTTTTTAAAAGAGTGAGTGCATGTACCTAAAACATATACTCCACGCAAATAAAATCTATTTTAATTTTCCATTGAAAAGAAAAGTAGAGCGAGCAGTACTGTGACTATTATCGCAGTTATCTTTTTAATTCACATCACAGACATGACAGAGTTTTGGTACAAGTAGTTTGAGAGAACATCTGATTCCGGCAATTATACTCGCTAGCTGATCTGCTTATTTCCTCCGCTCAGCTTCCCTCGTCCAGCTCTGCAAGTCTTCACTCTTCCCTTTTTGTATGTAAACAATTGCCCCTTGCCACCGCGCCACGTGTTTCTCGCACGTGACAAGACTCGAAGATTTATGATATGCTGGCCGGTCGACCTCCAAACAGCCAAATAGAAGGGTGACACTCGCGTGGTGTTTGAAATTATCTCAGACTGCGGTTAGATAATTCGGTAATCATGCCCAAGAGAGCGGTGATAAGAGAACTTTATCTCAAGTGGATTAAGATAAGAATTGTAACAACCCAAAACAGACACATTGTTTCGTTCCGCTTTCACTTGATTGACATGATTCCTTTCATTCGCATGCTACATGTATTCTGTAGTTTTCCCCCTTTCATGCAGGCATAATTATGACCTCTTAGCATAATTTCGAAAGTTGGGTACGAACAAACATGATGTAGAGCTATTATGTTTCGTATTATTTATCAGGTGGTGGGGGGGCGGTTACCACTCAAAATCTGACAGATTTTCACTAATTTTACAGATTCACGGCCAGAATTAATTAACTGAAAATAAAAATAAAAAACTCTAAAACGACTAAAATACGAATTCATCGGAAAATAAACACCTAAACAGACTAACCTTCCGATAAAAACTAATATAATGATATGAAATGAATAGTTTACAATAAATTCGCGGCCGTTCCATGAGGAATTGCCTTAGGTATCTGGAGACAATATTTTTTTTTATCTAGGTGGTTGAGTGGTTCACTCTTAATTACACGAATTATCGAAATTCATAGCGGCTTGCTGTATTGATAAGTGATCAAAACCGCCAATTGATTTTCAAAATCTCAAATGATCTTTAAAAAAGAATTGAAATCATTAATTATGTACATGTATGTAAGCTTCAGATATTTACGGATTTATATCAATCAATTTATCAGGAATATCAGCTATAGTCACTATTTGCAGCCGCTCTTGATTTTTTATTCTATATTTGCAATTACTATTTTAAGCATACCTGAGCATGATCGGTTAAGGGTTAGCATTGAGGTGAAATTTTTTTTTATAGATATTTCTATCAAAATTGCTTTTAAGATAATCTTTGATATCTCAGGTTTCAAAGAACTCAGTTTCATGAAGATTGATAAATCCGAAAGTACTGGAATAGTCCATTTTATTTGTGGGGGTGCTATTACCTCTCATCACGGACGGACATTTTTACTAAAATCAAATTCTCTCTAGTTTTATTGTTTTTAAAGTTATTCTAATTTGGTTTGGATGTTCTTGCACTCTGAACATTAATCTATTATCAAACATAAATTAGTAGAAAAAAAATATTGGGAAGTAATTTTTTTTGGTAGGTGTGAACATTTCCATTTTGAAATTTCCGTCCGTGATGAAAAAAAATATAAAAAGTTTTTTTATTTTTTATCAGAATAGAAATAAAAAATAAAAAGGTGTAGAGGTATCTCACTAAACACTGTACATCATTTTATTTGAACATAGCTGAAATCCATACATTTTATCCATATCATAAACTCAATCAAAAATGATCACGGACGGACATTAATTTCATCACGGACGGACAGTGTAAATTCACTCAAACTCAATTCACTCTAGTTTTATTGTTTTCAAAGTTACTCCAATTTGGTTTGGATTTTCTTGTACTCTGAACATTAATCTATCATCAATAGTAGAAAAAATATGGGAAGTAAATTTTTCTGATTGATGTTAACATTCCATTTTGAAATTTCCGTCCGTGATGAAATTAATGTCCGTCCGTGATCATTTTTATTGAGTTTATGATAGGATAATATGTATGGATTCAGCTTTTTATTCTTTATCAGAATAGAAACAAAAATAAAAGTGTGTAGAAGCATCTCACTAGACACTGTACATCATTTCATTTGAATATAGCTAAAATCCATACATTTTATCCATATTATAATAAAATCAATCAAAATAATCGCAGACGGACATTAATTTCATCACGGACAGACAATGAGCAAATATTGAGCAGATTATGAATTTAATTTTAGTTCCAATTTGCAGTGAAAAATGGTACTGAGAATTATTCAGAACTCAAATGGATGGAAACCTACAACTCTTCACAATTTTTTGTGAAATCTTTCTTTGGCTGTTATTGGGGCTTAATTGTTGTCAGGAAATTTTTTTTTTTAACATAATTGGAATGCAGATAGAGTTGGAAGCTACATGTATGCCAAAAAGCTGGAAATGAAATAGAGCAAGAATAAGTCAAAAGCTGTATATTTCATCAATTGAAGCTTGCAGAAACTGATGGAAAAGAAGAAAGTAGAATGCATTTTCTGATAAGCAGAAAAAAAAAATCATCATTTTTTTCCATGTACAAACCTATGGATTCACAATGCTTCTAACAGAACATGACATCACGTCCTTGAGGCTTGTGAAAAGTACAAGAATTCCTTTTTTTTAAGTCCATTTTGTAGCTAATTTTGAGCAAATTGCTGATCTGGTAATCTGAAAATGCATACAATTCATATAAAGCTTGCACTGCAGTGTTTAGAAGTTTAATTGGTATCTGATTTCAATTTTGGATTCGGTCAGGGCCTAAATACATGAGGGCTGTTGATGTGAAGGGGTGTCTCCACTTTAATATAGACAAAAGATGAATTTGAAGAGAGCCTGGACAAGTGTTGTGGTCATACTTGATCCACCAAACAAGCATAATGATCAGCAACCTGTGAATCTTTTGGATTTAGTTAATGGGCATTAAAGGAGAATGAAACCCTTGAAACCAGCTGAATCCGAATCAAAGAGAAAAATCAAAGAAACATATTGTTGAAAGTTTGAGGAAGATTGAATGAATAATAAGAAAGTTATGAGCATTTGAATATTGAGATCACTAATGCCATGTAGATCCTCCCATTGGCAATGCGACCAAGATCTGTGATGTCACACACGTACAACTCCCTCATTGCTTTAGTACTTATTTTAGTTATATTCTCACTTTTATAGAATCTATCACAAGGTGAGGTGTTCTCTTTATGAGAGGACAAGTACGGAGGTTTCACAACATTATATAATTGATGAATCGTTTGTCATATGATTAGAAAGAGCAAAAAGAGATGTTTTGGGGTATATTTTCAGTGTCCAAAAGGGGAGAGTTGTTCATCTGTGATATCATAGATCTTGGTTGCGTTGCCAAAGGGAGGATCTCCATAGCATTAGTGATCTCGACATTCAAATGCTCATAATTCTTCTATTGCTAGTCCTATTTTACTCAAACTTTTGTTGATCTTATTCTTTGATTTTTCTGCTTTCACAAAAGCTAACTTGCTCCAAGAGTTTCATTCTCCTTTAAAAAAATCTGTGCTCTTCGAAAATTAATGCCTAAAAATGTATGAACATGTATCATCATGATATATCATAAAAAGTATCAACATGATCATTGATCCACTGGATGTTGATTTGGTACCAACTATAGTATTCTCTAAATTGAAAAGAAGACAATGTGCATTAGGATATTTGATTTTGAAAAGAACTGTGTTTAAAAGCAATCATATGGCTAGATTATTTTATGTGTCTAGCATAGAAATCATGTTGCTACAACTTAAATCAAGTTGTAGCAACTTGATTGTGCAACTAATATTGTTTAATCATATAAACAAATGTACAAATCATCAATACAATAGCATTTGTTCCCCCAAACAAGTAATAAGAACTTCTTACAAGGTACTTCCAATGTATTTTAATTGTGTCCGTCCGTGATGTCCGTCCGAGATGTCCGTCCGTGATGGAAAATATTTGCAATTCTCTCAGAAGTTTGATATTGGTTAAGAATTTAATATGCTGAACATAGAAGCTAACATACCTGAGTGTAAGTTGCATTAACAATTATTGGTCAAAGTTAAGCTATTTAGATAGAAACAATAAAAATGTTCAAAAATTCTGAAAACCACATTTCTATCATGTCCGTCCGTGATATGGCACATTTAGTGGCTACCTATGTTTGTAGGTAACCATGGCAACAAACTTTTTTCATCATTCAGCATACTTTGTCCTACCCTTCACTATAAAACAAAAAGGAACCATGTTCATCTTATTCCTAATTTGTTACAAGCCTTCAAAGTTTTCAAAATCTATCAAATGTCCGTCCGTGATGAACCGATCACGCTCACCAGTGCTTCACAATGAACAAACGTGGGTGATTTTTTGGCTGGCTCATCATAATATCTTACAGTAAAGCACATCAACATGACAGTGTTTTACTGTCTTTGAATCTTCAAAAATTGTATGATATATTATTCTATATACGCCGGGGCGCTCCAAGAACAAAGCGCAACTACTTCATATTCATGAAGATAATTAAATTGAAAAATGATTGACATCGTAATCGTATATCATATCGATATGATCACTTTTCACATAAAATGTTTGAGATGTTACAATCTTCAAAATTTTTTAGATCAATATTTCCATCCAACCATGTCACGCCAGGGCGGCCCAAGCAAGCGTGACTGGTAGGCCTATATATTTTTCGGAAGGTAATTATAGCGATCATAATTATGAATACCAAATATCAAATGTCTTTTGAGATGTTGCGAATCTTCAACTATTTTAAGATTATTTTCTATTATTGTATCACGCTGAGGCTTTGTTCGTGAAAAACACAACGTGATATCACATAAATCATTACTTTTCACCTCAAATGCCTTTAAGCAAATTTTTAGAATATTAAGATTTATCAAATACCACCACCTAACGCCATGATGCGTGATGTATAATCGTATATTTTTCAGAAGATATAACTAATCATAAGTTGTACATCGATTTCACATCGTAAATCATATCGATATGATTGCTTTCCACCTAAAAATTTTCAGAGATTGTGAGGAATCTTCAACAATTTCAAGAGTTGTACCACGATATCACCAAGAAAAAACATGGCCCGTATCTATCCATAAAAATATAATTTTTTTCACCTCGTGATTCGTGAATCATATCGATATGATATCCACACCAAATGCAGATTAGTTAGAGTCTGCCACAGTTACTTAAAAAGGCATTATTAATCTGTTGTATCACGCCAGAACAAGCGTGACTCGTAACAATATATCGTCATGAAAATATAATTTCACATCATTATCAATTCATATCATATCAAGGATCAACAAAACACACACAAAATGTCTCCACCTTTAAATAAATCTTCAACAATATTGAGAATATCATTTTAATATCACCATCACGCAGATGCGCCCCAATACTAAGCGTGACTCACAAATTTACGGAAGACAGTAAAATTATATTCTTTCACATCATGAACCAATGCCGATCTTTAATTCCACCTCGAAACTTCAGCCACCCATCCGCTAACGAGTATCGCCGCTATCTATTATGATCGTGGCCGATTTTGTAAATATTTTGTTATTACTTTTTATGTTTCCACCCCGAAACTTCATCCATTCATCCGCTAACGAATATCGCCGCTGACTGCATTGATCGCGGCCGATTTTGTCAACATTTTCTGATGCGCGCACGACCGCCAGCAGATTTTAATGTATTCTTTTGTTTTTTCATTTCGCCGATTCGATTTTCGATTCGATTTCGATTTTTGAAGCTTAACTGCCGATTCGATTTTCGATCCAAAAATGGTCCGATTTACAACATTATCATGAACATTAACATGTATGGACCTCATAGGCGACAATGCGTTAAAAACAGGTTAGAACTTCTAAACGTACTGTTTCCTGCACCCAAGTATGATATTACTCCCAAAATATGAGTTTTGTCCTCGTTTGTTTATCATTTATTAAAAGATTGCCCATTAAATATATTCCTATTCCTAATTTGAATTTAATAAAATAAAGGGAAACTTACATTTGAGTCATTTTTCGATCTTTTTTAAGCAGTCAGTCCGGTCACCGTCGAGTGCGATCAAAGCGGTATGAAGCTGATTTTCAGATCACGTGATACGTGTGGTCATCACCTGATCAATCGACTATCCTTTTTTAAAGACCGCAACAATTATAAATTATATATAGAATGAATAATTGCATGATATTATATATATTTCTACAATTCAAAATATTTTGTGATATGAATTTAATATTTGACGTAAAAATCGCTATTTAACAAAATATTTATTAAAAATAAAAAATCAAACAAAATAAAAACGCCTTGGACACAGTGCAAAAAACCTAACAATTTGGCCGCGTTCTTAACAACTATCGTAAGGGGCGCTCTATTTATAAATAAAGTTGCATATGTAGCTGTCTACCGCGACAGGAACAGCCGCAGAATTGAAGCCAGAAGCGTGGGAAATTGCCAGAAAATTCAAGAAAAGAACCGGTGAGTACCGATTTAACAGTACTAATTTATTAAGTAACATTTATTGAATCATTACAAGATTTATTTTTTAGTAAAACAAAGCTTAGTTCTAAGCTAGGGCGGCCCAAATGCGCGTGAGTGGAGTCCCAGTTTATTAGCACGGGTAAGTATTGGGGTGTCGCTTAGAGTGGTGGTAACCCAGCCCCAGGCCAGGGAGCTGCGCGGGCGGGAGGCCAGCCCAAGGGGCTTACCGTGTATTTTACCATACTCACGGGACTAGGCACTCACACTAGTACGAGGTTAGTATATATATATACTAACCTCGTACACCGAACCGTGTTTGACCCTTGATTTCGAAGTAGTCGGCAAACATCGCTTCATTGCTGAAGTAATATTTGCCGAAACTCCTTCTCGCTACTCACCAGTAGAGGCGCACGGCCAATATGGGAGACTCTCTCCAATAGGGGAGACAATCTCCCACATTGGAGACTTGCTTTGCAAAACGACAAAAGAAACAACACCAACAAAAGCATGATTTTTTCACCCAAAATTTTGTGTCACTGAGGTCAGAAGCCCATTTGTTTTGTGTGTGATTGACAACAAAAATCCTTATAAAAACAAAAGTAGATGGTGAAATTTTAAAGTAGACAGTGAAAAGGGGTAATTTTTTGTGAGGAATCTGCTTATCACATTTGTATTTGCCTCCAAGGTAATCCTTTTGCAGCAAATGTAAACAAAGGAAATTGGTCTCCAAAACTGGAGACTGTCTCTGAAATTGGATACCCAAATTCTTTACAAAAGTCTCTGATATTGGAGATAAGCTCCCACATTGGAGACAGTCTCCAATATTGGCCGTGCGCCTCTACTGCTCACCGGGGCTCTTTCCGGTACTTAAGTAGCAATACATTAAAAAATTAAAAATGTAATTTGAATATAATAATCGGTCAAAAAGATCAAATTTCGCTTACCATGGCCTGGAAAGTAACTTCGCTTGTCTCTTCTACGGAAATACAAGGAAGCCCGTTGGTGGCGCTAATAAATTTTACAACCTTGATTCAGCTCCTCGGTAATTTTATAACTGTCTAAATTCTTTGAATGCGCAATTCTTATGATTAATTTACTAATTATGGGCACCAATAAATGAAATACCTTTAAACATGTCAAAAACATAATTCAAGATTATTATTGGCGATGATAACACTTTTCTGCAATTAATTTAAAACGATGACTAATAAAGAAAAATTGAAAAAAATATACGTGCCTGGAACGAAACCAGCAGTACAGGCTTTAACGAACATCAATAATACGGTATACCAAAGTCTTTACAATGAAAAGATTGGACACTTCACGGACTTTGCGTAATGACCTGCGTCAATTTGCGTGTAAAATAGTGTAGGTGCCTAGTCTTTCCCTTGTCGTGTCTTTGATATAAATATAAATCGCGCGCCCTCTTTAGACGAAAATTGATATCGGCGCTGACCAAATTTTATCTCCGTGAAATCTTCACTAAAGATCAAGAAAATATACATATTTTTTAGAAGAAACTTCAAGGAGAAGTCACGGAAGGATCTAAATGATTGGGTAAGTGTCATAACAGAATGTGAAATCCCTAATTATGTGTGATGTTTTATGTGGGCGAAAGCCCAGTAGTATATGGATGTGTCGTGTGTGTCGCGTTATTATGAATGATATTCCTTCGCACGCGAGATGATATGAGCCCATGGGTGGGGACTAGGGTGATTTATGGTCTAAATATTTCTCCAAATGAATTGTGAAAACAGAAATTATGCACTTACCACGATTATATAGATGAAGGTCTAACGAGTGGCAGTTTCCTGACATCTGGGCACAAACTGGAACCTCAAAAACACGAAAAGTTCTCTCCTTCTACCCCAGTCTCGATCGGCCATTTTGTTACAATTCATAACAAAACTTTATGAATCTCTTAATTGTTATCAATTGGTTTTATACACTCGGCTTTAGTAATCATATTCTTTATAGTGTAATACAAATACCCTCCTTTTTCTTCTCCTCTTTCTTCCTCTCCTTATTATTCTTTCCTTGATTTGTTCACATAATCTTGGTCCAATCATTATAGGATCACAAACACCGGCGATATATCAACAGAATATTTCAGCCGGTTTGCTGATCAGCATTAGTATAATAGCCAGGGGGAATCAAGTGTAGACTTTCAAGAAAATCAAAGTGAAATTGTTCTATATGTTGCGTTAAACACGCATTGTAATTTGTTTACTATCCGAAACATTGAAATGTTTGCAAGTCAATAACACACTGTAAACATCCTACAGTTTCCCCCATTATAGGCCCCTGTACATTGCAAAATTGTACGACTGCATGCGCGCATTTGATATGCAAATTTTGCGGTCAAGAAACTTTTCTGCACTGATCGCACGTAAGAAAGTAATCAATATGATCTAAATCATAAACTTATCAATTAATTGGACCAATGCATAAATCATTTTCAAATATCAATAAAAAGTATTGTGATGTTGGTAACATCGAAGTTTAAAACTATGGGGAAAGCAAAGAAAGGAGTTGGGCCCTATTCTATTATGATTTCTATGTGTAGATCTAGTAGGCATATGGAAGATAAATTATAACAATTATCAAAAGTGAAGAAATAAATTATCAGCATCATAGTGATTAAGAAACTATACGTCAACAAATTTGGTCATTTTTTTTTCGTTACCTTGTGTCTCGGATGCATCAGACACTGTGATGGGGCCTATGAAATTTCTGAGGTCAACTTGGCTTGATCGAACACCAGATCATAGACGGGATCATAGGCCCTATTAAAAACATGTTAAATTTGTTAACTCTTTGTGCGCTGGACCATGAACCCATCTGTACTGAATTATTTTCAGGGAGGGAAACAATGCATTGTTTGTTGAGTGTGAAATGCGAAGTTCGCATGGCACCGAGTGTGCATTGGTGCGAAGTACGCGTGGAAAGGGTTAATCAGGACCTATAGAAAGATATGCCTAGGCCTGCATGTTATTTTTAATAATCATCCCTTCCAAATCATTAGAAAATATAAGTCATATATAATGTATCTCAAAAACAATTGGGGATGTATACCGTTGACCTGTAGAGTAGGATGCGCTATAGATACATGTAGGCCTATATAGGCATTTTTGTCCTCAGCCTTGATAATTTTTTTTTTAATTTGAACTTTAATCCAGTGCAATATTTACAATTTTGCTTTTTCATTTGCTTTCGCGCTAATATGTCATCATTTTTTTCCTGTTCTGTGCTCATCCGTATACAAGCCCCATATGTACTGTACGCGCATGGCAGGCTGCGAAGACCTATCGAGTAATGGCGGCCGGTCTCCGCGTAATCACAGGGATTTGACGAAGTACGCCCTCTAGCGTTATTAGTATGTATCTCTGCTTCGGTCAGACCACGAGTACGTCAGGCTATGCAGTCAACTATTCCCGCTGTGTGGTCATGTGACTTATGTTACCCCCGTTATTGTCGTCTGCTTCTAACCCCAATAACCACATACAATTTTGTAAAATAACTTGCCAGGAAGGCGGGAATAATACAAAATCTTGGTGAAATTTTTTTTTTTTTTAAAGAAAAGTCCTTTATTCGAACAAAGTCAAAGAAAGTTAAGATTAAGTCTAAGAGAGTTATAAATTAGACCTAGGCCTATAATTTTGAGAGCTTCGATTGCTTTTTTAGCTAGGACCACAAAATTTTGAAAGTTCTTAATTTGTCATTAAAAAACACATAAAAATGATCTTCAAAAAAAGTCCTAAAACGTACTATTACTTAAAAGTTACAGAAATTCCCCAATAGACCCTACTTCTTCAAAAAATAGATTGTGTTTATATGCCAAAAAAATACACAGAAGAAATGGTCCCTCACTGTACACTCATTACTAGGCTAGTAGCCAAAAAAGGCTTTAACTCAAAACTGCCCTGGGACTGTGTTGAGCTTCCCGGAGGAGCCGTGGAAACATGTCACATTAATAAACCATCAACTCGGCAGCCAGAAAATGTGAAGATACCGCCAAACGTAACTAAACGAACCACTCAAAATATGCAAGAACACTTGGGGCAAATTCATGCATGACTATTTGTGCACATGCCAACAGCACAATCTAGCACCCATGGGTCTTTGATATGTGACATATATGTGCAACCAGCTGCCTAATATATTGTAATATGATATGCATAAATTTCAATGGTTTAATGTTAGATCTAGACCCCTATGTTTTTTGTTTTTTTTAATGAAGCGAGTCTAAGAGTCTGATGATATATTATCCAATTACTAATGCCAAGATGGCAGAGAAATCATTGAAAATTTCCTGTTTATGAAAATAAAATAGATCTAGCATTTTGCAAAGTTCTTGTAAATAATTTCATCAGTTTTACAAAATTTCCTAATCATCAATACCATCATTGTTTAAGTTGAAATATGCTATTTTTTGCAGCCCTCTTACCAACGTGAAGAATATCAACAAGCTGAATGAGCTTGAAGCGGAATTTGGCGTTTCAAGTTCTGCTTCATGGCATCAGCAATACAAGGATAGTGCATACATCTTTATCGGAGGGCTGCCCTTTGAGCTGACAGAAGGTGACGTCCTATGTGTATTTTCCCAGTGAGTATGGTTCTTATTTGGTGATTTCGAGTCCAGTGGTAGCACGTGTTAGTGTTGTTGGAAGCACAATTTGGATTACATTTCCTAGCTCCAAAACCTACGATATTCTTGAGTTTACATGAATAATGTATGGGTGGTATTCTAGAAAGTTCTTAACTCCATTCTTATTTTTCACCTTTTCTCATTGAGATACATGTAGTAAGTTGCTAAAATCATTACAAATTGGTATTCTGAAAATCCTCTTAACACGTTCTTATCTCTGTAAGGACGGCCCCTTTCTCACCTTCAGCACACCTGTTTTTTTATGTGTAGATATTACCACTCAAAATACACTTTATAATATTGGCATTTTAACCAATAGAAGCGTTCCTCATGTCAAGAGATTAATATCATGCACTCTTGTTTCTGGCACATGGCGCGAAATAGGCATTTTTTATGCAATGTTTGATTTTTATTTCTTGACAATTGCTCAAAATAAAGAAAGAGTAAACAGAGAACAAACAAAGCAAATAAAATTGGAAGAAAGCAAGAAAGTATTACAGTATTGGCCAGAAGCAGAAATTAAACAAAAGGAAAGGAAAAAAACAGAAATAAAGAATAATATAAGGAAAGGAACAATAAGAACCCCAAAAGAAAAAAAAGAAAAAAGAAAGAAAGGAAGGAAGGAAAAGAGACAGACAAAATAAAGGGTGAATGAAAGAAAGGATTGAAGGAATACCGATTACCATAGCCTCCTTAATACTCGGTGACCATAAATGACCTATTGTCGTGTTGGGATCGGTCATTATAATTTAGAAGGGAAGCGTAATGAAGAAACTTTGGAGAAAGTTATACAGTTCAAAATCACAAGGTATTTAATCATCAATATTCAGTTACAGTTCGAAGTACATGAAGATTCAGAGTATATCAGGAGACGATGAATATAAAGTAATTTAGAAGTATCAGATTGAGATTCGGAGTGAAGTTAAATTAATATTCGATGGACGTCTAAGTCTTGAAGTCAGTCAGTCTCTATGGATGAGTGTTGGTCTAGTATTCTATCGTTGTATTCTCTCGTTGGTATTCTCAATAATCAAGAAGTCTTATTTATATCATTAGTTTTGGGGGTGTAACAATTTAAGGTGGGAGTGATCTAAACTTGTTCTGATTGGTCTACAGGTAACTGTCTATCAAACTTTCTCTGGTATAAGGGGTGTGGTGATGCTCTGTGCAAGTGAATGAGGCTGGAAGAGTGAGTCATACTTCTTAGAACTTTTGTTCCTTGAAGTTAGCTGACGTCACTGAGGGTTGGTATTTTTATGGTCAAGGTTTAGGAGTTATATGGTATTGGGGGTTTGGGGATTCTTAGATGACATTGGGGGAGTTTGTAAACAAGTGAAGGTGAATGACTGAAATGATAACAGGAAGTTAAATACATACTACATGTACATAACATCCCCTTTCTTTGGAAAATGAGGCTCCTCTCCTCATTTGGGAAAAATGTATACAAATGCATTTTGAAAATTGAGTGAAACCAGAATTGTGTATCTCGATTGTCCACTGTACTTTCACTCTCGCTCTCATATTCATTATTTACCTTAAGAGGATTAAACTTATTCTACATCTTAACTAACTTCAACTAATAGATATACTTACATTGAATACATTCACAAAATTTATAAAACAAAGAATCAATCAATATCGATACTATATACATTAACTCGTGCAGACTTATGCACTTTGAAATCACTGAAACACTAAACTAGTTCAAGTAATAACAGTAATAACAAGAAAAAATGTATGCTATATAAATCTTAGCATCTGATGAACATGATAATTAACAGAAAGTTAACAGGTGCGCTCTAGAAATGACAGTTTTTCTATGTTAGGAAGGCCAGCCAATATGTACTTCAAATGAAGCAATCAACATAGAACTCAATTATTACTATCATCCCTATCCTGTTGGAGAATATCTTTCCTTATTCATGTTATGAATGAACAAAATAAACAAGTGAAGGTGAATGACCGAAAGGATAACAGGAAGTTAAATACATACTACATAACACTATGTTGTGGTGTGAATTGAGGACGAACCATGATTCGTGGACTTTTGCTACTGTAAAAAGAGGCTCAAGTGACTGCTGCCAAATCAGGCAAGCCCTTTTATAGGCAAGTGCAACAAAAGCACAGACATCCATTGTAAATTTTCATTGTTAACCAACAAAAGACATAACCAGCATATTGGATTTATGTGCACTTGATGATGATGATGAAGATCAAGATCAAGATGATGACAATGAGGATGATGATGATGATATGATGGTGGTAGTGAATGTGTTTTAAGGGGAAAGATTGTCGGGAATTGCCACTTAAGGACGTTCCACAGTTAAAGTGAAATCCATGTCATTTTCACAAAACTTTGCACATAAATACTTTAGAACCTTAATATTCGAAATATGCAAAAATTAACATAGGTCCATGTGCTTGATTTTTTGCTATAGAGCTTCAAAGTTCACCCAAATTGATGTTCTTAACAATTGCGCATTCAAAATAATTTGGCATTTTTAGACCGCCCAAGATTACTACAATGAGTTTAAACCTCCATTACTCATTCAAAATACATGAAAAAGTCATCAAATTTTGCAAGAGAGTTAATAATTGTATCGTTAGAATGAAGAATCTATTAATAGTGCTATTTGTTTGCAATTTTAAGTTTAACAGCACTGTCAGTTCTTAAAAATGGCGTAAAAGATAACAAAATCCCAATCTAAAAAATGTAAAATTTCAGTAACAAACTACAAACGTACAATAAATGCTGCACTTTATTCAAAATCCATGTCATTTTCACCAAAATTTGCAGAGTTGTAGAGGAAGGTATACCTAAGAGGTACAAACATTAAAAAATAGGGGTTCATGTGCTTGTTTTTAAACTATCAGCATTTTTATTAGAGCAAATGTGCTTTTTAAAACACAAAAAATGGGCCGAATGCTTAGTATCTATGTGAAGAAAAAATCAAAACCACTCTACCATTTATTCAAACTCGGGCTAATATTCGTGATTCTTGGCAGCACTGCAGAGTAAAGTATTTTGAAATTGTAGAGAATATTTTTTTGAATGGTGCATGGAATAATTCAATTTTTTAGCTTCATGAAATAACGCATCGGATCTGCAGTTAAAGTGCAGAAGATGAGAAAAATCAGCTCATACCCGCAGCTAATTAATCACCTGTTCATCCATTGTGACGTCAGCGCGCAGAGTGTAAACTATGCGCAGATCATAATGCGCACAAATATAACTGTGGAACGTCCTTAAACATTCAGCGATCTTGCTAAAAATCAATGCTTAATCAGAAAAGAGAAAATTATGAACCAGTTATTACCATGTGTGTTGTGTGTGTTTGTGTGTGTGTGTGTGTGAGCATGCCAGTCTGTCTGTCTGACTGTCTTTGTCTAAAGCACTGTTTTATTCATCACCCAGTAACTTGGCGCAAGTGAGATCTGACAGTCTTCTAAAGATTGTCCGATGTTCAGTCATGCGTGCACGGGATCAAATGAAAATGGTACCTGAATGTACTTGGAGGATACCTCTATCAAGACATATCATGAAACTAATGATTAAATATTCATATTTTAAACAATTCAACTTTACAAAAGTGGGAAATTTTTTCTGACTCACTCTGTATAGGTATGGAGAGATTGTTAACATCAACCTAGTGAGGGATAAAAAGACAGGAAAGTCCAAGGGATATTGCTTCATTGCCTATGAGGATCAACGTAGCACCATCTTAGCGGTTGATAACTTCAATGGTATCAAGGTAGGGGAAAAAATTACATGGGGCAGCGGAGCAATTTTGCCCCCAAAATAATCAAAATAGCCTGAGCCCCAGAAAATCCCCATTCAGTGCAATGTTACTTACAGCTTATCCAATGTTGCAAAGTTAGGCAGTAGATTGTGAAAAGTAGCCCCCGAAAATTTGAAAAACAATTTTTTTTTGTTTTGCCTGGTCAATGCCGGCATAATGTGGGTCCCATTTTGTTACAAAATGCCATTGTTAAAAACTACTGATATGGTGGCTGGAGATTGGCTGGTGTTAAATTGTCATTTTTAAATTTTTATTTTGTATGTTACTCATATCAAGTTTTATTACAAGGGATTCTGCTTTAATACATGTATGGGCATTAGCTTTATATGAACGATAATGCCAGTTGATCTTATTCTCAGATTATTCAGTGCTTGCACAAAAGCTAACCAGAGTAGAAATTAAGGGCATTCCTTGTTTCGTTTCTTCTTTTTTAATGGGGGGAGGGGGTGACCTCAATGCTACTTTTTTATTTATATTTCTTGGGCTTTTTTCTTTGCAGGCAATTATAGTTTTGCACTTCTTCTATAATGAGTGCTCACTATTTCCAGAAGATTGAATATTCATAAAAATCCTTAGAAAGATTTTATCTTAGGCAATTTTCTTCATGACAAATAGCCAATCATAGCTTAGCATCTTTAGTAGCTTATAACCATTGCCTTGGTGATGATTTAAACTATTGTGTCCTCTGAAATGGTGAGGGTGCAGTCTCTGTTCAAGCTATTAATCACAAAATTGTTTAGTAAGTATACTGCCTCGGTAAGCTACTAGACGTTGATTCTCACCAAAATTTACGCTCTCAGCCAATCATTTGGAAGGATTTTTAGTAGCTTATAACAGTTGTCATGGTGATGTTTCAACTGTATTTTGTGTTGTAGCTGAAGGGTAGGACACTGAGGGTAGACCATGTGAACGAGTATCGCAAGCCCAAGGATGATGACGATATTGACGATGCTACCAAGAAGCTTAGAGAAGAAGGATGCGCTCCCAAGACACCTCCAACATCCAATGACGAGGAGGAGGAGGATCTAGTGCTACCAATAAAAGGTAATTCCACAAAATTGAAAACCGCTAATCAAAAAAATAAATATTCATGAGGAAATGATGACCATCATGGATTTTGGGTTGGCCAACTTTTTCTTGGGCCTGTGACAAAAAATATCCCTATTTATCTTTAAATGTTCTTATGCTATTTTCGTATTTCATGTTGATCAGATGGTGATAGACAATCAGCAAAGAAGAAGTCAAAGAAAGAAAAGAAGAAAAAGAAAAGGACACGTGACCATGATGACAAAGCATCAACTCCTCCGAGGAAAGTGAAAATGGAAGAAGATGAGGACTATGGCAGAAAGAAAGAAAAGTCAAAGAAAGGTGATGAGAAAGAAAGAAGAGCTGATGAAGAGAAGTATCATACATCAAGAAGGTACGAAGATGATGAATCCAAGGTTAAGAGAAAGGAAGATGGGCAGAGAGATCGCAACGATCGCTGGGATAGGGAACGGGAGGACAGACCAAGGATGGAGAGAAAGGAGAGAGAAGGAGGGTGGAGGAATATGGATGGAGAAAGGAGGGATAGAGAGGAGAGGAGAAGAGAGAGAGATGACAAGAGTGAACATAGAGATAGAGAGAAGGAAAGAAATAGGCGAGACAGGGACAGAGAAAGGCAACGGGATAGGAGAGATGTGGATGGGGAAAGGGAGAGAGAGAGAAGGGATAGGTATAGATGAGATGGAAAGTTTGTTTTCCTAGAGATCTGTGAGGCCGTTCTCATTACACTTTCTAAAACTGGTTTACTGGAAATCAGGAAACCAGTTTGGAAGATCGCTTTGCTAGCCTTCCCACTTGATCATACGAAAGTGGTTTTCAAACTCATTTCATGTAAAGCTATCTTGTTGCTATGGAAACGCTCTAAGTGGGGTGACACGTTTCGTGCGAAATTCGAAACCGCAGCATAGGCATTCTACACCTGTCGTGTGGAGTAGCGCGCTCAAAATGTGCGAGGATCGCTTCGCGAAGAACGGTTGTGTCCTCACGCTAAAACCAATTTAACGAGGCAAAGTGATCTTGAAAACTACATCGCGAGGTATTTTTCCGAACTGGTTTAGAAGATCGTTTTCAAGACCGCTTTGACTGTTCTCACTACACGTTTAAACTAGTTTTCACTAAACTAGTTTCCAGTAAACTAGTTTAGGAACGTAGTGAGAATGGTGTCTGTGACATTGTGGTTCAGTCAGCTTGATACTCTGACAAGAAATCGATGGTTCAAGTCCTACCTCATGTTGGGGAAAGGGAGAGCGATAGAAGGGATAGAGAGAGGAATACATGTAGGTATAGATGAGGACAGTTTGTCTTTCTAGAGATCTGTGACATTGTGGTTCAGTCAGCTTGATACTCTGACAAGAAATCGAGGGTTCAAGTCCTACCTCATGTACTGCATGTTGTCGGTGTCATAGCATGTTCTTCATTGTCAATGTAAGTCTACATCTTCTTGAAAGCACACAAGATATTTCACGATGGTAGTCAATCATTCATGAGTGTGTACTGTAAAGAATCTAGTTTTGAATTCCATTCTCAACCTTCTTGGAGTCGTAATGGTAGGATGTTATGGAATGAGCGTGCAATACAATACCTTCGGCGATACTAGCTTGAGCTCCCTGCCCTTACCTGGTATGTGCACCTCATGTGAGTTGCGTGTGAGGCATATATGGCACATTATAGGTCCACGTTGAATGCACCGATATACATGATCTGATGTTTTTTAAGTTTAACCCTAACTAGGCCGGGCTTTTTTTGCTGTTCTGTGGCCGGGGGGGGGGGGGGGGGGGGTTGATTCAACCCCCCTGAGATCTCGGCCGCCTATCGCGCAAGCGCCTCCAAAATTTGCACGCTGGTAGTGTGCGATGTAATCTACAAGGCTGTATGGTAAAATTTTCCAAAATAATGAGATTTTATTTTTATTTATATGAATTAATTATGCTGATTTATGCATAAATCATACTTTTTGCTCTAATTCACTAAATAAAGGTCCTAGAATGCTAATTTTTGGTAAAAATATTCTTTGTAGCATTCTTAACAATCGCAATCGAAAAAAACTTCGGTTTGGAAATCAATTTCTTATGTATTTTATTGTTATATGAATTTCTTATGTATTTCACTGTTTTTCAACCTTTTGTTTTTTTGTGTTTTTTTCACTAGATTTATTGCACGACCTTTTTGAAGCATAATTATGCTAAAATCAATTGATTTCAGCTGTTAAAAGCAAAAATAATCATATCTTTATGAATAAGATGAGAAAACTCAATTTGCATTGACTTTGTACACAAAATCACGTTTTGGAACAATTTTTGGTCTGACATGCACTTACAAAATATTGCGTAATTTCGAAACCGCGTACCTGGGCGGCGCAAATTTGGTCTGAAAAGATGCGCGAGACTTGAAAGTATAAACTCTGTGGCAAAATGATCGCAGAAAATGTTGAGGGGGGGTTGATTCAACCCCCCCGGTCAGTTTAGGGTTAATATTGCATGAAAGAGGGTGGAATTTCTCAAATGAAATATCTGAAAATCTGAAATGGTTGCTTAACCTTGCAAGAGGGCTACAATCGTTAGCCAGCACAAAAATGTCCAGGCTTACTTAGGTTCTTATGGGTATGCTGAACATGATTTTGCAGTTGATGATGTGCAACTGTTGCGCATACAACCCTAATACTCTGGGGGGGGGGGGAGTAATGGCCCCCTCAACATTTTTCGTGATAAATCCGCCGTGTGAATTTTTTTGCCACTCACCAACTCTTTAAACTCTCTATTATATCGTCTCATTTTACTCCTTCCAGTAAGATTGAGTCTCTCCTTGGGTTCTTTAAAGGACAAGTCCACCCCAATAAAAAGAGAAAAATCCAATAAGCCAAACACTGAAAATTTCATCAAACTCGTATGTAAATTAAGAAAGTTATGACATTTTAAAGTTTCGCTTAATTTCACAAAACAGTTATATGCACATCCCGGTCTGTATGCAAATGAGAGGACTGATAACATCGCTCACTCACTATTTCTTTTGTATTTCATTACATGAAATATTCTAATTTTCTCCTCATTGTCCTGTGAAACAAAGTTTCATTTCTCCCTGAACATGTGGAATTACCATTGCTTAACATTCTATGGTTCAGTCAAGTTGGTCCCTTTTGTCAAATTTGTAAAAATGGAAATACTGTATAATTGAAACAATAAAAAGCAAAAGAAATAGTGAGTGATGGACGTCATCAACTCTGTCATTTGCATGTGACTAAATTGTGCATATAACTATTTTGTGAAAAATAAGCAAAACTTTTTTATTTTACATCCGATTTTGATGAAATTTTCTCTATACAGTCTGAATTTTCTCTATTGATTCAAATCAAAATTTTCCTGGGGTGGACTTCACCTTTCACAATGTCTGAAGAAATGCCTACATACAACATTTTTGTTTTGATAAAAGGCCAGATTAAGATGACCAGGATATTTCTGTATCAAACTATGTTTGAATAGCAGTGAGCAGCAATCCATACAGGAAAAAAAAGAGATGATGATAAAGTTTTATTTCTTTGATAAAGGAAGTGTGATGATGATCAGTATGTAGCACTTTTCTTTCTACCAGGCATGATATTTAAATTTCAATAGTTCCTTCTCCCCCAGCACTGTACAAGATTTGTTCGTGATATGATTAAAGATGAAAATAATGATAATTATTGTAATTATAATAATAATGACAATATGTGACATTTATGCAATTCCATGACATTCGCTCCTAAAAAAGGGGCCAACATTAAGCCAAGTACCTCAACCCTCACTTTATATCTTGCGGAAAATTAGCGGATGCGCAATTGTCGCAGGAGAATATGCCGCGTTACCATTAATATACTGAGCACAAATCCTCCTTGAAGTGATCATGGAGCTTGTAGATCTACGACTATTTTTTAGTTTGGTTTTAATTTCAAGCTTTGTCCTTTGCAAGTGTTCCTATCTGGCCTATCTAACCAAGAGAATGTGAAATATAATTTCATTTCAATCTATTCACCATTGGGAATGCCTATACTGATGCCAGGCATTTGTGCTTATTTTCAAGGGGAATATGCATCATTAGTGAGAAAGGGTTGAATATTTGATGGCTGTTATTATGCTAATGTGATAGATTTTCATGTTTCTCATAAAACACAATTCATAGAAGATATCTGTTGGCTCAGTATATTCCGGGGGGGGGGGGTAGCGGCAAATTAAAAGCAAATTTTATTACGTAAGTTTTTTATCTAAGTTTTGTCTCATGAAAGAGAGGCTATAGCTTTCACGTAAAAGACACTCTAGCTTCTTTTGGTGCAATTTAAAATACGTCAAAAATCGTATTGATCACTTATTCATTTCCTCCACTGACTAAATATTCTGGTACATATTATTGCTGGTGAATAACCTTGAAGTATTTGTGTATATGAAAATTAAGATTGCTTGTTTATATTGATTTGTTTTACTATGTACTACATGTAATGCCTTTCCATTCAGAAGTTCTGATACATTGAAATTAAATAAAGTAGTTTCCTCTTTTGTCGAGAATTAATTATTTGATGTTGAGCATCAGTATTTCAATAAACGCTGAAAACATGAGGAAATGTGCGGACTTGTATGCTGATGTTATCCGTTGTTAATTGATAAAAAGATGTACATTAGGGTGTTTCTATGTGTGTACATTTTATTAAAGTTCCGGGTGGGTCAGGCTTGATATTTTTGATAGCATTTAAAGGACAAGTCCACCCCAATAATAAGTTCATTTGCATAAAAAGAGGAAAATCCACCAAGCATAACACTGAAAATTTCATCAAAATCGAATGTAAAATAAGAGAGTTATGACATGTTTAACTGTCGCTTAATTTCACAAAACAGTTGCGCATCCCGGTCGGTATTTAAATGAGGGAACTGATGACATCTTTCACTCACTATTTTTTTCGTATTTTCTTATATGAATTATGAATATAATTAAAACAATAGAAACGAAAGAAATAGTGAGTGAGGGACATCATCAATTCTCTCATTTGCATGTGACTAAATTGTGCAAATAACTATTTTGTGAAAAATAAGCGAAACTTTAAAAATGTCATAGCTTTCTTATCCGATTTTGATGAAATTTTCAGGATAATGCTTGTTGGGTTTTTCTCTTTTATTCAAATCAACTTTTTTCTGGGGTGGACTAGACCTTTAAATCTATAAGCAGTGAGTATTTGGACTGCATTTACTTGGGTGTGCGTGGGTTTGTGTGTAATTTATGTGGTATACCTACATATATGTGTGTGAGGGGGTGTGTGTGTGTGTGAGGTATACCGACCATTATTACCATGGTGGCTCAGTGGTAGAGCGTCCGCCTCATGAACGGGAGGTCGTGGGTTCGATCCTCGGCCGAGTCATACCAAAGACTTACAAAAATGGGACCTTCTGCCTTCTTGCTAGGCGCTCAGCATTTAGATTGGGGAAGGGTAATAATAACATTATTATGTAATGCAGGGCCCGCTGGTAGAGCAGTTTCCTAACTGAAGTGGCTACCCTGGGTAAATAAAACGTTATTATTATTATTAATTAGTTTCAACCCTCGTCTATAAATATGAATGGTACTAATGATAATACTGCTGTTTATAATTACACCAAGGTTGGATGGGTAAAAACAGACAGTTTTGACAATCTTTTTAAATGAAAAACTAGGTCGTTTTTGTATTCTGCTTTGGATGTCTGGGATGAGTGATACGATGAAAATAACTCGCTAGATAGAATGAGGTCTATGTTTATCATTATTTACTTACTACACAAAATAAATACATTCCTTTGCTTTTGAAATAATTGAAAGGAAAAGAGAATAGGTGGTATAATCTATTCAACGCTGGTCAGGCTTTAAACAAAATTCTTTGTCGTAACGGGAGGTAAACAATAAATAAAAACATAACGTCGGGCGGTTTTTCCCCCCTCTCTTTCCCATGTCATGGATGATACTCCAGAATAATAAAAATGTGCATAATTATGAATAATTATAATTATAATTATGAATAAGTCAACTAGGATCGGTCGGCACATTTTCTTTTGTCAGCTTTGAATAAGAAATAAATAAAAGTCGATGGGTTTGGCAAGGGTCGGTCGGGTTACGGCAAACAAGTATTTAACCGGGCATGGTGGCTCAGTGGTAGAGCGTCTGCCTAATGAATGGGAGGTCGTGGGTTCGATCCTCGGCCGAGTCATACCAAAGACTTATTAAAATGGGACCTGCCGCCTTCTTGCTAGGCGCTCAGCATTTAGATTGGAGAAGGGTCATGATAACATGTTTCGCAGGTCCCGCTGGTAGAGCAGTTTCCTAACTGAACCCTGGGTATATAAAACATTAAAGGACAAGTCCACCCCAACAGAAAGTTGACATGAATAAAAAGAGAAAAATCCATTAAGCACAACACTGAAAATTTCATCAAAATCTGATGAATAATAAGAAAGTTATGACATTTTAAAGTTTCACTTAATTTCACAAAACAGTTATATTCACATCCTTGTCGGTATGCAAATGAGGAGACTGATGACATCACTCACTCACTATTTCTTTTGTATTTTATTATATGAAATATGAAATCTTCCAATTTCCCCCCTGTTATCGTGTGAAACAATGATTTATTCCTCCCTGAACATGGGCAATTAGTATTGTTTAATGCTATATGATTCAATTAAGTTGGTCCTTATTGCAAATCTGTAAAAAATGAAATATTGTATAATTCAAACAATAAAAAAAAGAAATAGTGTGTGATGGACATCATCTTGTGTCCCATTTGCATGTCACTGTTTTGTGAAAAATAAGCGAAACTTTAAAATGTCATAATTTTCTTATTTTACATCCGATTTTGATGAAATTTTCAGCATATGATTGTTTGATTTTTCTCTATTACTTCAAATCAACATTTATCTGGGGTGGACTTGACCTTTAAGAAATATATATATAGTGTGAGTAAACCCCCAATTTAAGAAAAACATATGACGGAGCACATAACCATTATAATGACCGGAAAGAGTATTTTCTCCCAAATAAGTTGATAGATACCTTATTATTTTATCTGGTATGTCTTCACGCTTGGATAATTAGTAGGTATTCTTTGCAGTGATGTAAATTTTGACTTGCGCCAAAGTAAGGCATGAATTCAGATGTCAGTGATGTAATAATCCTACAAGGGTTGCCCATTGCAAAACACCTTTTCAATGATTTACATGAGAATTGTTAATAAACACTTTTTAGTATCGATTCTCATGTTAGTAACTTTGAAAATGGGTTTGCAAATGTTTACTAACTCATGTAGGATTATGACATCATTGGCATCTGGATTCATTCATAGCAGTCGCCTTGTTTTAAACCATAAATTAAGGACATTTAATTGGTGCAAGAAAAAGTTTGACAAGCAAAAAAAAACCGAAAAAGAAAGGGGATGGGCACACTTCTGTTTGAACGGCATTTTTACATTACAAATTTTAATTGTGCCTCTCAAAGGGTGGGGGCACGGGCCGCGGCTTCGCCCCTTCCCCGGATCCGCCAGTGCTCCTGATTATCGAAGCGTTAACATAAACCACATAAATATGGTGTCATATTTGAAAAAATACTCTCTCATGTTATATGTAATTATGAAGTGTTCATGAAATATTTTTTCCTGGAATTGTGGATTTGTGAGGTGTCAAGTTTTTTTTTTAGACTCGCACGGTTTATCTTGAAAGTCACACCTTACGACCCGACTGGTCTGCGACTGGGTCAAGGGAAATGTGACGTCACAGCTCTTGTCAACGTGAGAGTCGCAGACCGGTCAGATACAAATCGCCGACAGCAGGGTTGGATCGCAAGAATTCTAACAAACAGTCCTTGAAATATGTCTTTTTCAAACGCATATAGGTTTTTTTATCTCTAGCTGCGGGTTAGCATTTTGAGACGGTACTCTTCATTAATTCTTACAAATAGTTCTGAAATACATATTTTTCTGGTTTAATGGTCAAGACTCGAATCACGCTCTGATTTGATAAGGGCGATACAAACCTTTTTAGGAGAGGATATACATTAAAAAGAACCAGCTCCCGCTCGCATTACGCCAAAGAGATACGTATATAAAGTTCACGAATTCATAATACCCCCAAAATTTCCCACTTTCAGGTAAGTATAAAGATTTCAACTCATCGCTCTTGCCTGCATTAATTGCTTATTTTAGATCCGCCTCGTGGGATTACTTCTCCCTAAAATGTTCCGATTTCAGGTCTAAATATCAATAATTTTCGGCTCTCGCTTTTTGTGTCGATTTATTTCATGAGATCATAATTTATTTATGAAAAATGTTCAAATTTCAGGCCCGAAGATCAATAATTTCCAGCTCGGGCTTCGCGCTAGCATTCATTGTTAAGTTAGATACGAATCATGTTCATGATTACAAAAATCAAAGCATTTTTCCGTCTTAACGTATATTGAAAAATGTTCGCACTCGCACATGATATAATACACTTTTGAAAGCGATTTTAGCACTTGCACCGGGCGCCGTTTGTCCTAGATACGCCACTGATTAAAGCAGTGGCGTACGGGGGGAGGGGGCTTTGAGGCATGTCCCCAATCAGTTCCACGACCGATAAGACGGAAAAAAAGGAAAGAAAAGGAAGAGGATATTAAGATGTGCTGTTGAAAATGTCAAATTTTTTGCTTGCTCGAATTTTAAAGGGAAAGTTCACCCTGACAAAAAAGCAGAAAAATAATTTAAAAAATACTGGTGAAGGCTTGAGGAAAATCCATCAAAGAAAAAAAAAATAATATAAGAACTTTTTTTGTGATGGCATATACAAGCAACTTCCGCATTATATTGCGTAGTTATGAAAATCAATGAAATTACATTTTCTCCCCCCCCCAAAAAAAAAAATGGTTGTACCTTATGTCAAATCATTTCACACCCGTTCCTAAAGAAAAAAATTCATCATGAACCATTTAAAATGAAGTTTATGCATTATATGTTTATGGGGCCGCTGCTCCTTTAATGACGTAAGAAATTAAAAAACTTAAAATTCTATTATAAATTTCTTAATCTCCGATGGAGTATCATCAAACCATTACCAATATGTTCAGTATCGTGACCATAATTAATTTCTGCTATACAAACATTGGTGTTCATGTCCAAAGAGCATAAATAAGCATCAATAAATGCGTTCATATCTACTCTGGATATCCAGCAAACAATTAGTAGACTTGACAAATGAATCAAAGTCTGCTAAAGAATAACAAAAGCTGCCCGATTTCTGTGAACAACTGATAAATCCAAGTTGACCATCAAAGGTATTGTTTAACTTTGTGAGCAGCCGATTTAAAAAATTCTCAAACCAAGATGAAACATGTGTACAAGTGCATGTATTAGAACTAATAAACCCTGAAAACAACCATTATTGAGAATTAAAAGCTAAAACTACAAGGCAAACCCCGATTTTGTAAATAGGCGTCTTATAGACGCCTAAATAGTACACATAAGTGTATGGGATAAAATTAAGATGGTGTTTTCGGTCACTTTATATTTCAATTTATGAAGCACTAAATAATTATTTTCGAACGCAATTTTTTCTGGGCTTCATTTTTGTAACATATCACAGACACGGGTGACAAGTGTAACCTTCTAGCTTAGATTTTTTAAAAGTCAAGCCAATGTTAACCAATCACTTTAACAGTAAATGCAACAGAATATTGGTTGCCAAAAATCGTCACTAACCAATAAGGTGACATACCATGTTGTGCATGGGAGTAAACTTTAATACCTTAAAAGCTTGTTTGCCCCTCAGTCTCTTCCTTAAAGGACAAGTCCACCCCAACAAAAAGTTAATTTGAATAAAAAGAAAAAAAATCCAACAAGCATAACACTGAAAATTTCATCGAAATCGGATGTAAAATAATAAAGTTATGACATTTTAAAGTTTCGTTTAATTTCACAAAACAGTTTTTTTTGTATTATATCATATGGAATATTCTAATTTTCTCCTCATTGTCAAGTAAAACAACGATTAATTCCTCCCTGAACATGTGTAATTAGCATTGTTTAATGCTAGATAGTTCAGTCAAGTTGGTCCCTATTGTCAAATTTGCTTTAAAAATAAAATGAAATATTGTTTAATTCAAACAACAACAAAAAATAAAAATGAAAAGATTGTGAGGGGCATCATCGACTGTCTCATTTGCATGTCGCTGAGTTGTGCATATCACCGTTTTGTGAACAATATACGAAACTTTAAAATTTCATAACTTTCGTATTTTACATCCGATTTTGATGAAATTTTCAGCGTTATGCTAGTCTGATTTTCTCTGTTTATTCAAATCAAGTTTTCTGGGGTGGACTTGACCTTTAGGTAAATTTTGTCATATATGCCTTGCTGTCTCAATCATCTTTTTTTTTTAAGTTGGCCACATCGCACACATCCTAAAAATGTGTTCCTTGATACACCCCGACCAACACCCATTGATATATAAAATGGTTTATTAAAAGATCATCCAAGCCAATCACCGAATTGTGATCAGTTTTATCAAATTGTTAGATTTATAAGAACATGCTTTGATTAATCTAAGATGATGACACTCTAATGGAAGAGGTGAATGAAAAAAAAATGATTTACTGAAAAACGCTTATTGTGGATTTAGCTCCATTTGGAATAAATTAAAGTCTTCCTTTTGAAATTTGAAAGGTGTATTGTGCCCAGTAATACCAATGTGTTTATCATTTTGGCATCGGGAACTTATAAAAGGGGGTATGGAAATACGGCTGTAATAAATGGGTTACCATCTTGATTATCTGGCAGTGACAAAAAATCATTTAGTATATCTAATGAAACGATTACGATTACTAGATAGATATTCAATTATTTAAGTATTTATTCCATTCAAAAAGAACAAATAAATGAGGTACATTCAAAGTTACCATACAATCTACGTGGGAAATCATTTTAAAAAAATACAGTATTGGTCATAATCATAATCTTGAAAATATTTGTAATATTTGGTACATGTGAGTGAATTAGGAGGTTGCTTTATATAGAAAGGCAAAGCTTATTAGTGCTGCGACTTTAACAAACAATGACTGGAAACTGAACATCTCGTCTGATGTAATTGAATACACCAGATTGAAACATGAGCATAAAATTGGGGGGAAATGTGATTTACAACAAAATGACAATTACAGCACAAATACAAATATTAACGATAACCACTAAAAGGAAAAAAAAAACGAAACCTGATCATTTTTTAAATCTATTTTATGAAGCTTGTACTAATCATATCAACTACTTTATTCGCGTTACCATATTACTTCGCACACTTTGATAAGTCAAATGATTATCATGTTCCACGTACAGATGTACAAACTTATGATTTATAGTATAACCTGAATGCACCGTAGACGTCTAAGTACAGATCTGCATAACTTTCTCTTAGTTAATCAATCTTAAAGGGATGGTCCGGGCTGAAAATATATCTAAATAAATTGAGTAAAATTTACAGAGCAAAATGCTGAAAATTTCATCAAAATCGGATAACAAATAACAAAGTTATTGAATTTTAAAGTTTATGAATATTTTGTGAAAACAGTCATATGCACATCATCATGAATATTCATTAGGTGGGCTGATGATGCCATATCCCCACTTTCATTTTTCTTATGTTATTACATGAAATCATAATTGTTTCATCTTTTCATACATGTGTAGATGATGTGTCTCCATTATGATGAAATAAGTTGCAGCAATAAATAACTAATGCTCTTAATCAGTTGTCAATCCAATTGTTTTAGTTCTTGATAGAAATATTTTGAATAAACTTAATTTCATATAATAAAATACAAAAGAACAAGTGGGGATATGACACCATCGGCCCATCTCATGAATATTCATGAAGCCATCCTTAGAACTGTTTCACCGGAATAATGCAAATCTTTAAAATTCAATAACTTCATTATTTGATATCCAATTTTGATCAAATTTTCAGCATTTTGCTCTGTGAATTTTACTCTATTTATTGAGATATAAAAATACCCATTCTGTACCATCCTTTATTTAATAGATTCTTGATAATCATGATAATGGTCAACTCGAACTGCCTCCTAATGACCTATATCTCTTCGGTCACCAAACCATATTGTATGAAGTAGAGAAATATTACGTCCGGGTCATCTTTGGGGCAGGTCATCGGCACGAGCATCCCCTCAACTTCATACTCATCTTCGTCGACAGTATAGAATTTAAAATCTTTCTCTTCGAATGAGGAGAGTATGACATCTTCGATGTCCAATTCGATCTTATCCTTAAAGATTTCCAACTCTGCCCCCATCTTGTCCGCTTCTTCACCGTCGCCGTTATTCCTCAGGACTGCAACCTCTCCCTCTTTCTTGTCCATCAACCTGCACATATAAAATCCAGGAATTATTTTACTGTAATTTATTTGAAAACGGAATTTACCGGGCAACTTGGTGAGTAAACTTCAAGGGCAAGTTTACCCCCAGAAAAAAAAATTGATTTGAATAAATAGAAGAAAAAAATCCATCAAGCAAAACACTGACAATTTCATCAAAATCGGATGTAAAAGCAGAGATCTGGCATTTTAAAGTTTGACTATAACCTATTTCCCCCTATTTCACAACATAATTATCCTGATGGTCAGGATTCAAATGAGGGGACTGATGATATATCACTCCGGTACTTTGTATTTTATTATATGAAATCTTAAATATTCTATTTTTCTCCACATGTGAAGCAAACATTTCTTTCTCCCTGAAAAATTATGGAATTATACCTATATCATGTATATGGTTCATTCAAGTTGGTCCTTATAGGACAATTCCACCCCAGCAGAATGTTGATTTTGAATAAACAGAGAAAAATCAAACAAGCATAACACTGAAAATTTCATCGAAATCGGATGTAAAATAATAATAGCGGTAAATTCACCCAGGGTAGCCACTTCAGTTCCGAAAACTGTTCTCCCAGCGGGCCCTGCTATTATTACCCAGGCTTTAGCTGGGCTGCCTATAGGCACTCAAGCGGAGAGATTATGGCATTTTAAGGTCTCACTATATTTCACAACATTATGCATATTCGGGTCAGTATTCAAATGAGCTGATATCACTTACTCTTTCTTTTGTATTTTATCTGAAATATTCGATTTTTTCCTGATTCTCCTGTGAAACAAAGTTTTCTTCCACCCTGAACATATATTATTATGGAATTACCATTATGATTCATTCAAGCTGGTCCTTATAACTTAATTTAAAATCAGTAAAAATATTGTACGTCAATCAATAAAAACAAAATAAATAGTAAGGGACATCATCGACTCTCTCATTTCCATTTCATTGAAGTTGTGCATACAAATGTTTTGTGGGGAAAAAAACAAGTGAAACTTTAAAATGTCATAGCTTTCATATTTCACATCCGATTTTGATGCCCTTTCAGCGTTATTCTTGTTTGATTTTTCTCCGTTATAATGATTTCATATCAGCATTTTTTGGGGGGTGGGCTTGACCTTAAAGGTATTCAGGGTAAGGGATGATTCAAATCTACTCTGATGAGCTACTCACCGACCAACGTAACGTCTAAGCCATGACTGGTATCCTTTCTTGGTGTATGGTTCGACGGCTTCGGCCAGGTGAGGCATCTTAAGGGTCCTAACTGGGTCCTCGGTGGCTGCTGGTTCGTCGGCTTCTGCAGATTTGTTTCCGCCGATCAAGCTGTCGTCAATGGTACTTGGTACTTCGTACACTACCTGTTTATTACATACATTAATGAATAATGATAACGTAATAAATAATGATTATGATAGTGATATCTTATTGAGCTCACACACCGTCCATTTTACCTTAATCTTGTGACCCATCTAATTGTATCTAGACAAGCAAAAAAAAAGGTCCTCGCTTTCAAGGAGGGGGGGGGGGGCACACTTATGTTAGTATGTTAGAAAGACATATTTACATTACAAATTTTTATTATACCTCTCAAGGGGTGGGGCGCACGGGCCGGATGTGCCCCCCCCCCCGATCCGCCAGTGCCGTATATACTGTTCAATCATTTACTCACTTTTCCTTTCAATCTAAGTAAGGTCTTGCCGGCTCCAACTGGCTCAAAGCTCCAGGCATCATTGAAAAGTTCTTTGTCTGCAAACAAAAAAGAATTGAAATGGAATCCAAAAGAGGGAGAAGCAAAGGCATGCAGTCCTCCTGCAACTACTTAAATCTGGCCAGGTTCGATTCTTATACCATGGACCTCCATGCTTATACCGGTTTCTAATGCCAATTCGTTCAATTGCCATACCATTGGTATAATTGGACTAAATGTTAATTGTGCAAAGTGGGTGGAAATGAAATGGATAGACCAACTGGTTATGAGACGAAATGGTCATAGACGAAATGGGGATTATAAACGAAGTGATGATTGGACCAAATGGTTGTTAGACGAAATGTGGATGGATTTCTGTGATATCAAAAGGTAGTTTAGGAATTCGAATATCATAACACATTGTCATAATGAGACGAGACACGTACGTACAATTTATCTTAAAAACAATGGAAAAATAAGGATCTTAAACTTTCAATTTTATAGACGTATAACAAAACATTTTAAAAGTCTGAGCGATATATGCAGACGTTCCATGGACGTCCAGAAATCCTTACAAATCTGTCTATAATAACGTTCATTAAGAGTTCAAAATTCGTAGTTTTTGATGTTTAATAAACCTCTTCGGAACGTTCAGGAACTTCCATTCCGTCTTGCAAGCACGTCCAAAACCTTTTAAAATGTTGATTAAAAAAACAAAATATACTTATATAGGCATATTTATAATTACTCGTGTGCCCTATATTCCTATAGCTTTTTTATTCTGTTGTTACGGCATTTGCATTTTAGAGAATTTTAAACACAATAGGATTTTTCAAGGACTACAGTTGTATTCAAGCGCGAACCCCAGGCACCACAAAATGCTCCTCTTCTTTCTGACTAGGTCTATTGAATTATAGACAGCAACACTACAATAATCAGCGAACCCAGATCACTAGCGTACCTAAGGGGGGGGGCAGGGGGCAGACTGCCCCCCCCCCTGACGAGTCACAACTGATCCAAAAAATGCAATGAAAACAGACGTGTGCTCCCTCTTTTGAACCTGAAGACCTTTTATCACCCGACAGTAGGAAGAGTTTGCAACAGCCACCCAAAGTAAAAAAAAAAAAACATAAAGGGTATTATAGCTTCGGTCTCTTTTATATTATTATTGGTTGTTCCGATGAACTCCGTTGGGTCCCCTCACCAATTACAGACCGAAGTTCTAACTCAATCTGTACAGGGACTCAATGGCCATATCAAGTGGGAATTGCGCGACAGCCGAAGTAATTAGTCACTGTTTTTCCCCACTTTTAATTTAATTTTTTCCTGTTTTGGTGCATTTCAGCCAAAACAGAATAATAATGTTTATTTTGGTCCAGTTCTTTTTTATATATTTTTATGAAATAAAGACATAAATCGAAGAGCCCCGTCGGGGGGATTTTGCATTGTTAACCCCCTAATGGTGGCTGCACGATCGCGAGCCGTCGTGTATAGGAGAAATAAAAAAAAATGTTTTAAAAAAACTCCTCGAAACAGACGGCTGCCAGCTGTCGAGGGTTAGGATTACTGTTGCAAAAGAAACTCTTTCCCCTGACTTCGGCTCACAATTAAATATCTAAAACATAGCAGAACTTGGACGCTTTAGAATTTGTTCATTTTCTGGTGGGGTTCATTAACTTTTGGGCACCGCCGTAGGCTTTAATTTGAATCCCCCTCCCCTTGAAAAATGACACGACGAATAAATGAAACATTTAAAAATTATATATTACCAAGAAAAACGTCCCTGTAGATTATCATTTTGATGTGATGCGATCTTGAGCTAGTCGATCTTTGAGACGAATCCACTAGAGTCTGTACAGTTCGTGGTATAATAACCCAACTGGGTGTAGTCCGCCGATATAAAACGTTCACCTTGCAGATCCCTATATTGCTCGATTATACGACGGTTCGCTGTCCACTTGTTAAATTCCTGGCGCCATGTAATGGGAGCCTTGGTAATGACACGCCTGCGTGATCCGAAAGAAGGACGTCGAGCTGAAGCAGAACGCATGGATTTGGATGGTCGATCTCTGAAGTTTTATCAGCAATCTTTTTTTTTCTTTTTTTTTCAATTATTCTTATGGATCACTCGACCCAGACCAACCAACACATGACGTCTCACTCAAAGGCCTTAAAAAATAAAATATGTGGGTTTTGTTTGCTGTTGATGTGTTTGTTTGTTTTTTTGGGGGGAAGGGGAGTTATTTTTGTATTCATATATCCCATCTCTCTTTCCTTATTTTCTTTCTCTTTTTTTTTTGCCCTTCGAATTGCTCCCTTTTCCTTCTCTCTCTTCCTTTCCCTTCTTTGTTTCTACATTGCCGGGCTATACATTGCCGTTCTTCGATCCCGGCCCTCTCTCTTCATTTATTTCTCGTTTCTTTCTTTCCCCTTAATCATTGTCTTTCTCTTTCCTGTACGTCCCTTCTTTCTCAATTCTCCCCTGCTCTCGATCTCCCCTCCCTTTTTTTCCGGGCTTTTTTTCCATTATCCTTCTCTCTCCTTTCCTTTGTCCCTTCTCTCTCCATCTCTCTCTTCCTTTTCTTTCCATTATCCTTCTCTCTCCTTTCCTTTAATTGTCCCTTCTCTCTCCATCTCTCTCTTCCATTTCTTTCCATTATCCTTCTCTCTCTCTCCCTTTTCTTTCCATTATCCCTCTCTCTCCTTTCCTTATTTCCCTTCTCCCCCTTATCCTTTTATTTCCACCCTCCCTTCTTTTCATGTTCTTTCTCCCCTCTCCTTCCTTTTCTTGCCCTCTTACCTTCCCCTTGGCCCGGCTCTCCGCCCAGCAACAAATTGATTTGAATAGAGGAACATCATCAGACAGAACAATGTTGAAAATTTCATCAAAATAGGATGTAAAATAAAAAGTTGAGAACTTACAAAGCTTGGCTAAGTTTGACATGAAAGTGGTATGCAAGCCACATGCAGGTGGCGGGTGTGGAAATGGGGGAACTGATGACATCCGTCACCCACAATTATCTTTATTACACGAAATTCATTTTTTTCTTTATTCATCGTATAAAACCTGTTTAAATTCCTTTGAACATTATTTGGAAGTGCCATTCGTCGTAAGCTTTTCGAATAAACAAAGAACTTTCCAATAGTCATATTTGGAAGAAAAAAAAGAGAGAAAATTTCTATATATTTCATATGAAATACATAAGAAATAGAGCGAATGTGACTTCACGTTATCCCTCATTTGCATACTGACCATGCAGGATGTGCATGTAACTTCAAAGCATTATGCTTGATTATTTTATCTATGCATCTATTTAATCAAATCAACCTTTGTTGGGGTGGACTTGACCATAATAATTATGTAATCAGACATGGGCGGAAATTCCAGGGGGGACATGTCCCCCTACCATTTTGGAAAGGGTGATATATCAAATGTCCCCCCTACTATTTGTGGTCTTTTATTATGGAAAAAATACATAATTCAAAATCGAAATTATACAGATGTATCCTCGAATTTCGAAATATATATAAACAGATAGTTTTTTGTTAAGAACTTGGATAGGAAAAGAAAAGGCATACCGGCCTGACTATTTTCGAACTCGCATCTAGACATATATGCCAGCCAAAGAGTGATGACACTGATGACATCGATGGCCATTGTCAATTTCATAACTAATAAAAATGATGAAAAAAGAAAATTGCCTCTGGAATCTGGATACTTATAAGTAAATTAAGTGTATATATAGATGGTAGACGAGAATGTTCCATACCCCGTAAAACAATTGTTAAACCAATTCATTTTCCCTTTATTCCAAATTTACTTGGAATATAAGAATATTTTCATTGTTCGCGTACTCAGTAAAAAGAATAGTTTTCATGAGTTATGATTAATCTTTCGCAGCGAATTTTGACTAAGTTTAATCCCCAAAAATTTGTTTTTAAATACTCTATTAACGATTATCTTCCATTTTTACACAGAATTCCTGCCGTGGGAGGGGTCATCATAGGCAGATCAGACCGGGTGAAGCGGCGGCCCGCCCTCTATATTGGCGGCGCAAAATAGGAAGGTGATGATAAAAATAAGAAGAAAGATAGGACGAGGAAGAAAATTAGATGATGGAAGGGGAGGGGAATAATTGGAAAAAATAAATCTTTCAGGTCATATAGTATAAAAATAAAAAAATCGCTCGCACTTTGCATTAATATACAGCCATCTCTTTATTTCAAAACGTACTTAATTTTTTTTTCACTTTTAGATCGAAATATATAAACTTAAATCATTTATTTAGGACGATATCCGTCTTTTTCATAATTTGTAGGTTTAAATCTTTAAAAAAAAATTAGCTCGCGCTTTGCTTATTGAGATAAACTGCTTGTTCTTTATTTCAAAAGTGCTTGAAATATCCAGTTTTCATATATGAATAGAAAAAAATCATTTCGCGCTTGGCGCTCGCATCAGTAATATGGTTGAGTCAGATACTATTTTGTTTATTGCTATAAGGTGAAAAGAAGATGACTATTTTGGTCGGAAAATAAAAAAAAGGATACGTACGCTTCGCGCTCACACTAATCAAAATTTATTTAGATAGCTACCCTGTCCTTGATTTTAAAATATGCTAATAAAAGTTTTTAGGCCGGAAATAACATATCTTCAGCACACACTTCGCGCTCGAATCTAATATTTAGTAAAATTCGTATCCTGTTCATGATTTGAAAAAGTGTATAACGATTGTCCAGTTTTTAGGTTGGAAAATACAAACTTTCAGCTCGCGTTTCGCGCCCGCATTAAGTGTTTAGATTCCTATCCTGTTAATAATTTTTCTTTAAAGTACGAAGAATGTCTAGTATTTAGGTTGGAAAATCAAAAACATTCAGCTCGCGCTTCGCATTCATTGTTTAGATTCCTATCCTGTTCGTATTCTTTTTAAGGTGCTATAAATGTCGAGTTTTTAGGTTGGAAAATAAAAAATTGTCAGCTCGCGCTCGCATCTATTATTTAGTTAAATTCCTATCCTGTTCATGATTTGAAAAAGTGTTACGTATGTCCAGTTTTTAGGTTAAAAATGAAAAACCTTCAGCTCGCGCTTCGCGTTAGCATTATTTTATTAGATTCCTATCCTGTTCATGAATTTATTTAAACTGTTAAGAATGTCTAGTTTTTAAGTTGGAAAATCAAAAACTTTCAGCTCGCGCAGCTCGCATCTTATTAATCAGTTGAATTCCTATTCTGTTCATGATTTGAAAAAGTGTTACGAATGTCCAGTTTTTAGGTAATTCCTATTCTGTGAATTATTTGAAAAAGTGTTAAGAATGTCTAGTTTTTGGGGTGGAAAATCCAAAACTTTCAGCTCGTGCTTCGCGCTCGCATTAATGATTTAGGTAGGTTCGAATCTAGTTCATGATCACAAAAACTGTTCATAATGTTCAATTTCCAGGTCACAATTTATGAAATATCAACAAATTTGGGCTCGCATTATTTATTGAGGCCTTTCATCTCTAGTTAGGAATACCTCCCCTCTTCGATATACGTTTATATATATATATATATATGTGTGTAGAACATAAAAACGGAATACTCAATTGTGTCTCCCCCCCCCCCCCCCTACCTTCAAGGAGAGATTTCCGCCCATGTAATCTGAAATATAATTTTACACTCTTCAACTAACAAGCTTTCTAGGTTATGATCATCTTATCACGTCCCCTACTTCTTGGGTATAATTGCCCCAGGTATATCGACACCCGCGAGTAAAAAAAAGCTTGACACCTCACAGATCCCCAATTCAAGAAATGAATATGTCATGAATGCATAATCATTATAATATGACTGGAAAGAGTATTTTCTCCCAAATAATATACCATATTTATGTGGTATGTCTTCATGCTTGGATAGTCAGGAGGTATTCTGCCAAAGTATAAGGCATGGCTGCAATTAATGAATCCAGATGTCAGTGATGCCATAATCATTTGCAAGTACGTTTTCAATGAAATTAACATGAAAATTGATACTAAAAATGGTTTATTACAATTATAATGTAAATTATTGAAAATGTGTTTTGAAATGGATATTAATGGGACCCTTGTTGGATTCATTCATCGCAGTCATGCCTTACTTTGGCGCAAATCAAAATTTACATCACTTCAACCCCCCCCCCCCCTCTCCATCCAAGCGTTGACACATACATTAATATGGTATCAAATTATTTGGGAGAGCATATACTCTTTCAGGCCATATTTAATTATTATGCGTTTATGACATATTTTGTCCTTAAAGGAGAATGAAACCTTTGGAACATGATAGCTTGTATGAAAACAGAAAAATCAAAGAAACAGACCAACGAAAGTTTGAGAAAAATCGGACAAATAATGAGAAAGTTATGAGCATTTGAATATTGTGATCACTAATGCTATGGAGATCCTCTCATTGGCAATGCGACAAAGATGTGTGATGTCACTTGTGAACAACTCGCCCCATTACTTTAGTATATATTTCACTTAAACTGCCTCTTTTATCACATTTATCAATAGATCATGTGTTATTTCTATAGGAGGGCATGTATTACAGATTTTAAAAGAATATATCATGGATAAAGAGTTTGTATCACCATAAGAAAAAGCAAAGAGAGACATTTTGGGAGTATTTTAGTCCATCAAAGGGAAAGTTATTCACATGTGACATCACACATCCTTGTCGCATTGCCAATCGGAGGATCTCCATAGCATTAGTGATTGCAATATTCAAATGCTCATAACTTCCTCGGTATTTGTCCGATTTTTCTCCAACTTTCTTTGTTCTTATTCTTTGATTTTTCTGTTTCGAAACAAGCCTACTTTTCCCAAAGGTTTCATCCCCCTTTAAATGGAGATTATGAGGGGTCAAGTTTCTTTTTTACTCACACGGTAGTGGTCTGAATTTTCACACTACAAGGAAGGAATGGGGGGTTGTCTGTTAGTAGTAACAGGAAATAAAATTATGCTTGACTTCTCTCAAGTCACTTGTGATTGCAAACTGAACTGCACCTCATCTAGACTTAAAGGTCAAGTCCATCCCAGAAAAATGTTGATTTGAATCAATAAAAAAAAGTCAAACAAGAATAACGTTGAAAATTTCATCAAAATCAAATGTAAAATAAGTTATGACATTTCAAAGTTTCGCTTATTTTTCACGAAACAGTTATATGCACAACTCGGCAACACGCAAATGAGAGAATCGATGATGTCCCTCACTCACAATTTCTTGTTTTTTATTGTTTGAATTATACAATATTTCCATTTTTACAGATTTGACAATAAGGATCAGCTTTACTGAACCATAAAATGTTAGAACAATTGTAATTCCCCATGTTCATGGAGAAAGAATACTTGTTTCACCTTCCAATGAGAAAATTAAAATATTTCATATATCATATTAAATTGAATACAAAAGAAATAGTGACGTCATCAGTCCCCTCATTTGCATACCGACCAGGATGTGCATATAACTGTTTTGTGAAATTTAGCAAAACTTTAAAAGGTCATATCTTTCCTATTTTACATCCGATTTTGATGAAATTATCAGTGTTATGCTTCTTGGATTTTTCTCTATTTGTTCAAATCAACTTTTTGTTGGGGTGGACTTGTCCTTTAATGACACTAGTAAAACAAAAATTTTTAAAATAAAGGCACAAATATTGTTTCACTTTTTACATATTTTTATTTATTATTACTATTTTGCATGGCAAATATATGCATATGGCTTTTCACACATACACATACAACTGTTTAGCATGTGTGTTATTGTACCAGAGATTATCTGAATGGAAAATAATTTAAAACAAACTTGTTTTCTTTAACAATGACAGGGGAGGCATTATTTGTTTTTAAAAAGAATAAAGTACTTCCCATTCTTACTTGCTTCATTTGCTTGTAACGTATAGACAATGCATAAATAATTGCTTTTCATCAAGCATATAATTACCAACTTAAAAAACATTTGGGGAAAAAGGCAGAGATTGTCAAAAACTAAACGATTATTTCGTAAAGAAAACATCATGACATAATTGGATCAATCGTAACTCTTTGTAAGACGGGGCCAAGGATTCATTCAAAAGCAAATCGAGTGCAATAAGGTGGAATTCTACGTGGACCTTCAAAGCTGAATGTACATGTACTAAATTGCACCTTTTGGAGAATTTTTTTTTTAAATAGGGGAAATATAATTCAGTCCAATACGAATCAAATTGATGGAATGATATTCGGTATATACCATTTAAAAATCACTAGGAAATTTCTACAGAATCTTAAAATGTTTACCAAAATTTATTCCCAAACATATATTTTAATAGCCAAAATGGGAATTTTTGAGAATCAGACTCTAAACCGTAACTTACATTTTGCGGATTTACAATAGTTTTGAAACACATGGTAAGTGTAAAGCGGCTCTACCTAAGAAGGCGTGAGTGGTTCTGCATAATCACTGGTAAAGGTCATCAAGTGGTTCCCTCACACCTAAGTGGTAGACTGGCATAAAGCTTATCTGAGACTGTATAAGTTAATTTGAGATACCCCCCTCCCCTCCCAAGGTCCTCTTTCCTTTCGGCCACAAGTTCAATTCTCAACATTTCCCATAATTCCATGATTCAATGTCTCTTGATGACTGGTTTTTCATTGAGATGTACGTCAGAGAGTGTTTGATTGTCCGATTGCTTTTCCTTCGGATGGTGACAACAGAGAAAGTGACGGAACTTGGTGAAAAGGATGTTTCTATGGAATAATGTTCTGGGCACGAGATGAAGTTACTGCAACAGAAAGGAGATTAAAAGGGGAAACATTAATGGCATCAACTGAATTACAATCATGTACTGCAAAATGTAGATAACAAACAGTGATTCCACAGTGAAAATGTTGAAACTTACAAAGGAAATTGACAACACCACGGATTTCCAAACTAAAACCAAAATCCAACTTTACTATCCTGTAGAATACACAACTTATCCAGACATTATGTAGAGCACATAATTCCGAAGACAAGAAATGTGTTTTCATTGCTGTTGCATCATTAGCGACTGACAAGTCACATAACACAGACTCTCAGCTATTAGTTGATGCATTCTCTTCATTACATTACATTGATTTTTATAGTCAAAGCCTGTCTATACGTGTAGCTTTGGCAAAGCCTAAAGGGTCTCTAAAATTTGTAGAGGTCACCGGAACTGTCGGTGGAGGATGCAAATTTTATTCTCAAAATGCGCTGGGCTACTAAAATCAGAGTAGACTCAGCGGGAGAGTAAAGGCCACGGCACACCTTACGACTGGTCCACGATCCGATTTGGGAACAAATCCCATTTTGCTTTAATATTTTATGTAAATGTGAATCAAATTATCCTTTTAAATTAACTGTAAGAATACTTATATAACAATTTTGGATGATTACAATCCTTTATTATCTTAGTAAATGCTGAACTGGTTTCAAATCGCAGCCTACCTTACAATTGCTACAGATTTGAACACTAATATTTGTAAGATGATTTAGAACTTTAACCAGTGTTCCATGTGTCAGTGTTCGCATAAATTTTTTACGTTTTTATTCCAAAATCGGGTTGCAACCAGTCATCAGGTGTGTGGTGGCCTTAAAGGGATGGTCCAGGCTGAAAATATTTATATCTAAATAGAGTAAAATTCACAGAGCAAAATGCTGAAAATTTCATCAAAATTGGATAACAAATGACGAAGTTATTGAATTTCAAGTTTAATCAATATTTTGTCAAAACAGTTATATGCACATCGTCATGAATATTCACTAGGTGAGCTGATGTCACATCCCCACTTTCCTTTTTCTTAGGTTATCACATGAAATCAGAATTGTTTCATTTTTTCATACATGTGTAAATGATGTGTCTCCATTATGATTAAATAAGTTGCTGCAATAAATAACTAATGCACTTAATCAGTTGTCAATCCAATTATACTAGTTCTTGATAGAAAAATGTTGAATAAAACCTAATTTCATATAATAAAAAAGAACAAGTGGGGATATGATATCATCAGCCCACCTAATGAATATTCATGAAGACATGCCTAGAACTGTTTCAACGGAATAATGCAAATATTTAAAATGCCATAACTATGTTATTTGTTAGCCGATTTTGATCAAATGTTCAGCATTTTGCTCTGTGAATTTTACTCTATTTATTGAGATATAAATATCGCCAGCCTGGATCATCCCTTTAAGGGCTTCCCAGAGGAGCAGAGAAACTAAAACTCCTCAGCTTCCTGGACCCTATGCAATGAAGCAAAATCTGATATTCTTGCATCTTTCACAGATACAAGGGATCGGGTAGATGGAGGGAAAATGCCAATAGGAACTCAAGCCCTGGCTCTCTCGCCCGCTAAAAAAAGCCTTGGCAGTATATGACTGAAGAAGGTTAATAATAACAATATAAACACACATTATTCATTATGCGCAATCTATCTAGTAAACTATTGAGACGCAGAGGGATGCGGGGAAGGAATTACAGAATTAGCTTACAATATTCAACAAAAATAAAAGAACAGATATGATTTTAAATGCTTCAGGCAATTCTACTGCGAGTGAGCCTACATGTACATGCCTTTAACCCTTTCAACCTGAAAAGCTGGAAAACTGACTTCACCGTGAACATGCATATATCCTAAAAGCCGAAAGCCGGTGGCTTCAAGTCATGTGACTCGAAAAGCAAGGGATTTATACTGTATGTCAGGTGACCTTTTGAAAATCATGTTTCTTAGAGGTATTCGGTTGATAAGTTCAGAAGGTTTTAGCATAAAAAATTGCCAAAATACACTGCCCTTCCAAGGAGGCTCTTGAAAGTCATATACTGTGTATAAGCTATTGATGAATTTTCCTTCTGTCAAAGCAGAGATTTTGAGACAAAATTTGAGATTATCGTCAGTACGGGAAGCTACACAGCATCAGCCAAGCCAGGCTGGGTACCAGCAGAGTAAGGTGCCACTGGCACGGCTGGGGCTCGAATCATGAATACTTCAGGGTGAGGGTCACGGCCGTCCCACATGGTTCCATGACATTTGCTGCGGCGACAATTGCTTCGCTGTAAATTCCACAAATGGAATGACCAAATTCAACCCTGGATTTTAACATTATGCCCTCCTATCCCATAAACCTAACATAAACCCTTCTGAGACCCTAACCCTGAAGACCTGAGCAATTGTCGCCGGAGAAGATGTCGTGTCACCATTCCAAACAAATCAAGATTCGAAGGGTTAAAGACGTCGAGGTTTAAAGGACAAGTCCACCCCACCAAAAAGTTGATTTGAATAAAGGAGAAAAATCCAACAAGCAAAACACTGAAAATTTCATCAAAATCGGATGTAAAATAAGAAAGTTATGACATTTTAAACTTTTGCTTAATTTCACAAAAACAGTTATATACACATCCTGGACGGTATGCAAATTGGCAGACTGATGACGTCACCCACTCACTATTTCTTTTGTATTTTATTATATGAAATATGAAAAATTCTAATTTTCTCCCCATTGTCATGTGAAACAAAATTTTATTACTCCCTGAACATGTGGAATTACCATTATTTTAAGTTTATGGTTAAGTCAAGTTGGTCCTTGTTGTCAAATCTGTAAAAATTGAAATATTGTATAATTCAAACAATAAAAAACAAAAGAAATAGTGAGTGATGGACATCATCGACTCTCTCATTTGCATATCGCTGAGTTGTGCGTTTAACTGTTTTGTGAAAAATAAGCGAAACTTAAAAACGTCATAACTTTCTTATTTTACATCCGATTTTGATGAAATTTGCAGCGTTATGTTTGTTTTATTTTTCTCTATCGATTCAAATCAACAATTTTCTGGGGTGGACTTGGCCTTTAATAGAAGTAATTACCATCATTGTTTCTCTTCCAACAGACCAAATTTGATATAATACATGTAGGGATCTGGATCGCCGTCTTCAAACGACAGAAGAGCAACCATAGCATCTGGATCCATTGATTCACCACTGAAGAACAGGAATTCCTTCTTCTTGAGTCCTTGTGCAAATACCTGCTTGACATCATCCCCAATGGTGGCTTTGAAGTTTTCTAGCTCTTCTTTCATTTTGTCTGCTTTTCCTCCCTTGTTTCCTTCATTCTCCAGCTCTTCGATTTCCTCTCGCTTCTTCTTTTCCAATCTGCAAAAAAGGACAATGGATAATAAATGAGGCCCAACACTCTAAAAGACATGAAAATTATGTGGGGAAAATATGACTAGCCCAGCATGAGTCAGTGAAATACAACTTTAGATTGATCAGAGTTAAAAGTGCTTTATTGAAGAAGTCGGCTGTTACTGTTTGGTACGTGTTTCATAAAGCTGGTTGTAAATTATGAGAAACTTTACAAATGACTGCTGACTAGTGCTGTAGCTCGGATCACCTTCCGAACTGAATCTCATCGGGTTAAGCTGGTTTGGTTCGGAAATTACGAACCAGGCTACACTGCCAAGCTCTCTCAACCCGGAAAATAAAACCGGGTTTACAACTTGTTTCCGTCATCGCGATAAAACTACAAATCCATTAAATTGTTTAACCCTTTGGGTGCGATGGGCTTCCCCAGAAGCCCAGCAAGCCGTTCACTTAGCTACGACGGGCTTCTACAGAAGCCGAGATTTGTTTGGTTTAATTCGATGAAGTTTTTCAGCTTTTTTCGTAATTGTTATGTACTAAAACCTCTGCCACTATTTCCTTTATAAACCTATTTCGATAACAGAATGAAAAAAATATACAGCTACGTGGGGAAAAATCCCGAAAATAGGAAATCATTTCAACTTTACCCGATTTTTTCGTTGGAGTCAGACGGGGGAAAATAAATTTTGTGACGAGCACGTACGCCCGCGCACAAGGCCTGATCACGTGATTTGTTCTGATCACGTGATTTGATCCATATCGTTGTTCTGATAGATACGCTAACATCTTTTCTGCAAGATCGTCACATAATAAGCTACGCGTTTATTCACCATTTTCATTTTATTATTTGTTTCATCAAGGAGATATCACTCTAGAATAATATCTTGTTGGTTTCATCGATCGATTGTATTTTCAGAAAAACAAAAAGCTTGTACGAGAGTAATGTCTTAGTACTATGAGCTGATCTCGGTGCACTTTTGAACTTTTCCCCTCCCCATCATACCTCTTCTTCTCATTATTTTTGTCTACTATTCTGAAAAAAAAGAAAAGAAAGCAGTTTAGTACACCATCTATCTTATGCTCTTTTCAAAAGGGAAACGTCCATGTAGTTCATGATATCGGCACTACCCAAACAAAAGAATGTCAGGGTGGCCACTCAAACAAATTCCTTCCGAAAAGAGCAGGATACAGATGGTCAACGACCCGAACAAAAGGAAGATTAGTGTTTATCGGCAGGATGACCTATTGAATGCTTTTCGTACTTAGCAATACAAAAAGCTTTTATGAATACTTTTTTATTTCGACCCACATATCGTATCTAAAAAAAAACTTTGTCTCATTTACCGACAACACAGGTGCTTACTACATCCGTCAGTGATTCAAATAGCATGAAAGCGCTTCCCCTGGGTGATGATGCATATAAGGATAAAAGAAGAATCATTTAGGGAAATTATAGAAAAAAAAATGTTCAGATGTCACGGAGAACGAGAGAGAATGAGAGACAGAGATAAAACGGGGAATAGACAAGTGCGCTTTTGCTAAAATTCCATATCTACTTAAACGAATAACATGACTTTATTTTTTTGGTTAGATTACTTTAAAACAATCCCACCTTTGTGTGTCACAACTCGGTTCTCAGACCCTTGTCAAACTGATGACTTCTTATTATTATTCTTGTTTGACCTAGCCCCCCCCCCCCCCCCAGATGGAAATGTACTGTCTAATATTGCTTGTTTGTCTCCTCTCTCCGATTTTCTGTTTTTAATTGCGAGGAACGTGGTAGAAAAGATAAGAATAAAGACCGCCCTGGCCAGTTTTTTCCCCGTTACGACCAAACAAACAAAATCTCATTTGGGGCGCTTACCATGGTTAGCATCCAAACAAAAATATTTGGAAAAAGATTTGTTATACAGGGACAGCAATGTTTTTTTTATGGTGCAGGGGTTGAGCTGTGGGACAGGGGTGAATCGGCTAAACAAAATCACAATTTTTTTAATTCATGTCATTTTACGGAAGGAATTTATAATAGGTTAGGTTTTAGACGCCCTTCATCTTATTCTCCTTTTCTCTCCCGTGAAAACTTTTGCATTGAAAAGTTGACGGAAACATAATCACTTCAAATGATAAAACCAATAATGAACTATAAGTTTCCTCGCCCGAAATGGAGGAAATAGAATGATATAGGATGAAAAATTACGTTAAGGCACCCCTAAAGAAAACACGTTTGTCTGGCGTGTCCCGATAGAACCCTCTCAATCCTACAAAAATTTTATTCATGTGTGACCTACACCCCCCAAAAAAATGTTGATACCGACCCAAATTTTATTGATTTTCCTACTTTTTCGCCAATTTCTTCTTTTTTTTTACCGGCGGATAGCGTGGTAGAAAAGATTCATTGCGATATATAGAGTTCACACAGAAATTTGACAAATAAATACAACTGTCATGGCGACAATGACCCTGCCAAATTTGCCCGTGGGTACCAAATTTGATGACAATAATATGTTGTAGCAGCGTGACTCTGCAGAACCTAAAGTATTGTCCAGTATCACCTGTTGGGGAATACAATTATAGAGTAATCTGGATATATTTTGTAAACCTAACCCTAAGACCCCCACCAAAAATGATAGGCATCTTCGCTTCACCTTCTAATATTGCTTCTCTGTGCCAACTGTTATGACAAACTGGAAAACAAGGCAAAAGCAATTTTGTGTCTCGCCCACTTATGAAAATAACCAGAAATATTGTGATTTGCGAGGGCACGCAACAGAATTGTCATAAGACTTGTTTTTACTATGTTTTTACCCAAAGACCAATGTTTGCATTCCTTTTTATGAACTTTTGTTAAAAGACACGCTTTTCAGAATATTGAAAGTAAAAGATCTATCCTTAATTTATCGATCAAGCAAGCGAGCTAGCCCCGACTATGAATAGCCAATCAATAAAGGCTGAACTAGCGGAGTATCAGGAAAAGTTCAAATCATCTAAAAAAAAACTCACAGAAAAATTGCTTTTTCAAAATTTTTACCGTTATCATCTCATACTGCTTTTTACAGAATATACTTGAAAGGCCAAACATTTTTTACTAATGTAAAATGAGAATTTCCAACAAGTTTGGAGCTTTGCGGCATTTCACCCATTCCCCCAATTCTCGTCAAGCAAGTTTTCTCTGAGGTTGACCCGACGCATCACATTCTTGCGTGTACACACATGGATAGTTCCACAATCTGATAAGTGAATGCCATACAGATTGTCACAAGCCCAATTCTACTTACCTCTTTACATACTTCCTGAACACACCCTGGAATTCCTTTAAAGTATATCCGGGCACCTCCACTAATTGATGGTTGGTGCAAACATCGAAATTAGTTACGCTACTGTCTTCCAATGCTTCAGCCTGTTCCTCTGCAGATGGGTTAGCTCCAATGTCAATGTTAGCTGATGTGGTTTCTGTCACTCTCTGTATACATGTAAATAAAATTTGTACAATATACACTGTATACTTAAGAAATGTGGCAGTAGAGGGAAGGGGGAGGTACACGTAGAGGGAAGAAGGGTGGACTGTGGAGGAGGAATAAAGAGCATGAGTAAGCAACATAGGCGGCGGAAGCGGGGGGGGGGGGGGGTCTCCTGCCCCCCTAAATTTGAGGTGAGGGGACAGACCCCCCTGAAATTTCCGTTGATAACCTTTTTTGTTGTTGCTTGCTTGTCCAATTTTTTTACCCGTGTCCATCCCATAATTTCAGGTGGACCCCCCCTAAATGGTCCAAGTTCATTGACCCTAAATGACCTTTGACCTTGGTCATAAGACCTAAAACTCAAGCAGGATGTTCAGTAACATTTGATTAACCTTAAGTCCAAGTTTCATGAACTAGGTAGTTATGCTGTCATTTCAAAAACTTAATCTTCGGTTAAGATTTGATGTTAAAAAAGCGGCGCGGCACCTTTAGTCTCAATCTGTTTGCAGGCGAGACAAAAATTGACCTTTGACCCCATCATCCTGAGCAACAAACCGGTGGTACATACATGTATACCCAATTATAATTTGAACCAAATGTGATCAAAGTTGATGGAGAAATAAAATGAGAACAAGTTACATGAAACTTCAAAAAAAGGATGGACATGACCTGAAATCACTTGACCTTTTGACCCCGAGATGACATTTGTCCCCATCATCCTCATTGACACACATGTGGTATTCCCAAGGAACATACACAGCATCATTCAACAAGGATTGAGATGCTTTTGTTTCGCGGGCTACTTTTCAAATTTTCAGGTCTCAACCACGTTTCTGGGGCCATCGATTTCCCTGGCTTTTTAAAACCTGTGTTCCTGAATTTCGAGGGCTTATCCGACCTACATGTATGAAGCTAAAACAGCATCAAGAAAATTCTTTAAAAAGGAAAATTTAATCCTTGTGAAATCAAATGTTTGTGCCTGATAGTGATATATCAATGTTGCGTAATTTTGGAATGTACAGCATACTGGGGCATCACAAACTTGGTCTCAGAAGTTGGGTGAGACTTGAAAGAAAAACATCATGTCTGTCGTGTCGCAGATTTATCGCAATGTCCAGGGGGCCCACCCCAAACTTGGTTTTTTACCTTTACTTTGATCCTAATTATATTCTTGTTCGGGCCCACTAGTTCCATTTTGAAATTGTCGGAGAAAAGCTCATCATCTGAAATGGAAAAAAATGAGAAAAATACAACTATACCGTTTAATGGGAAAATAGCATTGAAAACAGATGTACCAAAGCTTGATATAACGAAATCTGAAAATAGCAGTAATAAGTGGAGCAGCTCTGGCTGACTCTTGCCTACATTATGCGATTAAAGCGATGGTCCGGGCTGAAAATATTTATATCTAAATAAATACAGTAAAATTCACAGAGCAAAATGCTGAAGATTTCATCAAAATCAGATAACAAATAACAAAGTTATTGATTTTAAAGTTTATCAATATTTTGTCAAAACAGTTATATGCACATTGTCATGAATATTCATTAGATGGCAGGGTGCTACATAACTTTTTTTGAAGCACTTGCCCAGTCGGGCAAGTGAATTCCTAAAAAAGTTGAAAAATAATTGCCCGAAAATATATTTCACTTGCCCGGAAAACTCTTTCATAACGTTTTACCGCTCCAAAAGATAGAAGCGCAGTTTTATATAGGCCTAGGCCTACCATTGCTTTTTTCCTCTCTTTCAAACATGAACTGGACTGTGTACCTAAGGCTATACCTTGTATTTGCCTGCCATGACTGAAATTAGTGTCAATATGCCATTTTATTAATTTCCTCCATCATATATTTTCATGTACTTTTGTATACATGTATGATGTATGTCCATGGCACAAGATATAAAAGGGAATCACTGAAAAAAACTAAACTAAAGAAAGAAAGAAAGAAAGAGGAAAAAGAAAATGACAAAGAGTGATATAAAGAAAACAAGGCAAAAGCGATTTTGTGTCTCGCCCACTTATGAAAATAACCAGAAATATTGTCTGATTGTGATTTGCGAGGGCACGCAACAGAATTGTATCAAATTCAAAACTTCATTGTGAAATGACTGGGATGGAATAACACTTGTCATAAGACTAAGAGTCTTGCATTAACGTAACCCAGAGAGCTCCCGTCCGCGCAGCGGGCGGGAGCCCAGAAGCTCACAGTGTATTCTACCATTGCCACCGGACAAGGGTGATTTATGGTCTAAATATTTCTCCAAATGAATTGTGAAAACAAAAAGTGTACAATTACCACGATTATATGGATGAAGGTCTAGCGAGTGGCAGATTCCTGACATCTGAGCACAGTCTGGAACCTCAAAAAAACGAAAAGTTCTCTGCTTCTACCCCGTCTCGATCGGCCATTTTTGTTAAAAATCGTAACAAAACGGCCGATCGAGACTGGGTAGAAGGAGAGAACTTTTGGTTTTTTTGAGGTTCCAGACTGTGCTCAGATGTCAGGAATCTGCCACTCGCTAGACCTTCATCCATATAATCGTGGTAATTGTACACTTTTTGTTTTCACAATTCATTTGGAGAAATATTTAGACCATAAATCACCCTTGTTCGGTGGCAATGGTAGAATACACTGTGAGCTTCTGGGCTCCCGCCCGCTGCGCGGGTGGGAGCTCTCTGGGTTAGCATTAACGTTGACCTGAAAATGACCTTTGACATTATCATGTGACCTCCGACTGCAGCATGACATGCAGGTCCCCCAAGTCCATTTACCATTTAGACTTTTTAGTAGGCTAAATGATTTTTACTCTCTAGAAAAATAGTAGAAGTACTAGAACTAGAACTTGTAGAAGCCGCCTGGCTACTCCGAATGGGTGATGTGATTACACATGCAGGCTCGCACTCACGTAACACACTACCGTCGGTGAATGGGGATTACAGTAAACTAAAATGTCAGAAATTGTTGAATAAATCCCCAGAAACGACGGTTATTCCTGTCTACTACTAGTACTACTAACGAGTAACGTAGCTCGTAGACCTGCTATGGCCTAACTAAAGTTACAACTTAGGCCTACATTCTTACAATATGTCTATCACTCAGTGCGGTAGTGCGGTAGGAAAGTGGAGACTGCAGTGTCAGTGCAGCAGTGGGACACAAAAATATCTTCAATTCTCATATTCTTCAAAAGCTTATCAAAACATTTCAATCACTTCGCTACACAATTAATATAAAAGGTAGTATATTCACTTGTAAGTATGTCCCTGTAGATAATCATTTTGGTAGGATTAAATGGATTTTCTGAAGGCCCAGAATGTCTTCGTCAGCTTCGGATGCTGCGGACTTAAAAAAGGACATGTATGAATCATACGTCTGTGAATGCAGTGACGTATTACCATTATGGCAAGCCAGAGGAGGGGGAAATATTTATGACCCCAACAAAAATTTTGGGTTTAGTGTCATATATGTTTATTTAAAGGAATGGTCCAGGCTGGAAACATTAATATCTCAATAAAGAGAGTAACATTCACAGAGTAAATTGCTGAAAATTTGATAAAAATCTGATAACAAATAACAAAGTTATTGAATTTTTAAGATTTGCATTATTCCGGTGAAACATTCCAGGCATGACTTTATGAATATTCATTAGGTGGGCTGATGATGTAATATCCCCTTGTTCCTTTCTATTTTATGGTAATCCGCTCCCTTATCTCCGGGATTTTATCATATGAAATTAGGTTTATTCAAAAATTTTCTACCAAGAACTAAAAAAATTGGATTGACAACTGATTGAGTGCATTAGTTATTTTGCCGCAACTTCATTTATAATGAGAAACATCATTTACACATGTATGAAAAAGTGAAACATTTTTGATTTCATCTAATAACATTAAGAAAAAGGAAAGTGGAGATGTGACATCATCAGCCTACCTAATGAATATTCATCACGATGTATATGAACTGTTTTCACAAAATATTGAGAAACTTTAAAATTCAATAACTTCGTTATTTGCTATCCGATTATTACGAAATTTTCAGCATTTATTTGCTCTGTAAATTTTACTATATTTGTTTAGATGTAAATATCTTCATCCCGGACCATCCCTTTATTATTTCATTCATCTGTCTGATGAGAATATGGAATTTATTCAACTTTGTAATTCATTGATGTGCATTAAATTGTGATTATAAGCAATGGATGTCGTACATCTCCAGAAAAAAAAATCGATATAGATTCATTGAAATACATAAAATCAATAAAAAATGACAACACAGACATACAAAAAAACGAAAAACGGATCGTTCCCAAATATTAGTTAATCCTTTTTCTGGAGTTGACAAGTCTGTTTTGAAAACAGTTAACGCACTCATCTGTATGTCATGATAAGGCACTTGCCTATATAGAGAAATTTCATGAGCCATGAATAAATGCATATGTATTAGACTCTCTCTCATTTCGATGGTGCATAAAAAAACAAAATTGTTTTAACAAGTATATGTTCTTATATATTTAGCAGATGGTACAGGTTGATAATATAATTTCATCAGTGTATAATCTTTCCCTTACGTTTGCTCACTATAGTAGTGAGATCAAAATGGCAGGGTTTATTGCGATTAAAGCAATGGTCAATGCAAGTTATGCCAACTCAAAGATCTGACCTACTCTCTAAATTACAAGGATTTGTAAAAATGTACGGCTATGAATAGTGACCGGTCGACGTTAGGTTTTTAAATCTACCCTTAAAGATTTAAATGTTAATGGATTTGGATTTGAAAATCAATCTGTAATAATTTTAAATCCTGGTGGCCGTAATGGATAGCCCTGTCAATTAGAGTGCACTATCCAGTAGTTGCTCTAAAATACAATATCGCATGTCATTTCTTAAAAATATTAAGTCCCAACCGTCGGAGGGCGAACCCCCCCCCCTCCACACCCTCCCCGATCGGTCGCTTCGATCCCTTGCATAGCCTCAATCAGACACCAATCGTCCCCCAATCATCACAAGAAATCGACACCTATGTTATACTTGTAAGCCGAACTTGGAGGTTGTATCCCCTTGTATTTTTCGGAACGCTTCTGACGAAGTCTTGATACGAAAGCTGAAGCTATAAGGATGGTTTCTTGCGTCATCTTTTTTAGTTGAACCTCATCTTATTGTATGTATACATATACACACATACATATATATATATATATATATATATGTGTGTGTGTGTGTGTGTGTGTGTGTGAGGGTGTGTGTGTATGTATTAAGAACTTTGAATTGGAGGGAAATATTCTTAGGATTACCTGGAAATTCTTGTAGAATTAAATGTGTCAATTCTGTTATTCTTTTTATTAAATATGCAATTTTTTATTCCAGAGCTGAAGGCCGGGTACCGTCATTTATTAAAATACACAAATATATAACGGGTTGTATAGAAGAAGAAAGACGCCTGGCAACGAAGTCAGGCAACTGGCAAGTTAAGTTTACATTTGCAGAAATGGGATGAACTGAAGGTGAAAAGGGATTTGAATGTGAACAGGTGGGATGTGTCTAGTGTGGTGCGAGTGTGAATCCTGGTGTGAATGTTGATGTTTTTTTTTTCTTTTTACTAGTTCTTTTCAATTTCCCCTTCTCTTGTATCAATATGATTTGCAGGGTTTTTTTTCTTTCTGTATCCTATTGCGCCAAAATGTTAAACGTTCATTATGCAGATTTGTATATATTATGTTTGTTTACGTATGCGTGGTATGTGCATGTGTGTATATGGGTGTTAAGGAGGGTGTGTGTATGTGCGTATAATTATGTAAAGTTATGTTGAAGCTTGATTTAAAATGGGATGCAATGATAATACATTTAGGTTGATTTCTGTTTTCCTGCAAATCATTTATATAGCCATTTAACATTAATTATTATTGAAATACATAGAGGGTTGGGGACTCAGTTAAGTTATTTTTTTCAGATATAAAAGTATAATTTTAAGGAGTTTCATTCCGTCCTTATTTGCTTCGCAGTTCTTGGTAAATATATATGTACTTTTTTGCATATCCTTGTTGATATGAAATGAAGATTTGTATTTTTTTTTGTATTTATCTGCAGTTTATGTAATTCATTTGAATGAAATCCTTAATAAAAACATATTGAAAAAAAAATATTGTAAACTATTTGGATATATCAGGAGTACAACTCTTACAAGAAAACAAAGGGAATTTCAGTTTATGCTTTTACATGGAGCATTATATACATTGATGAGATTTGGTTTCGTGGGAGATAATTATTGCTCGTTTTGTTGTACAAAAAACTGAATCGTAACCCATATACTCATGGATTGCATAAAAGTTTAACTTCTGTGGCAATTTTGTATTGATCATTTTTGTTTAGCTGAATTAAGAACTTTGAATTGGAGGGAAATATTCTTAGGATTACCTGGAAATTCTTGTAGAATTGAATGTGTCAATTCTGTTATTCTTTTTATTAAATGTGCAATTTTTAATTCCAGAGCTGAAGGCCGGGTACCTTCATTCATTAAAATACACAGATATATTACGGGTTGTATAGAAGAAGAAAGACGCCTGGCAACGAAGTCAGGCAACTGGCAAGTTAAGTTTACATTTGCAGAAATGGGATGAACTGAAGGTGAAAAGGGATTTGAATGTGAACAGGTGGGATGTGTCTAGTGTGGTGCGAGTGTGAATCCTGGTGTGAATGTTGATGTTTTTTTTTTCTTTTTACTAGTTCTTTTCAATTTCCCCTTCTCTTGTATCAATATGATTTGCAGGTTTTTTTTTCTTTCTGTATCCTATTGCGCCAAAATGTTAAACGTTCATTATGCAGATTTGTATATATTATGTTTGTTTACGTATGCGTGGTATGTGCATGTGTGTATGGGTGTTAAGGTGGGTGTGTGTATGTGCGTATAATTATGTAAAGTTATGTTGAAGCTTGATTTAAAATGGGATGCAATGATAATACATGTAGGTTGATTTCTGTTTTCCTGCAAATCATTTAGTCATTTAATATTAATTATTATAAAAATACATAGTGGGTTGGGGGCTCAGTTAAGTAAGCTTCTTTTTTTTTGTATAGATGTAAAAGTATCATTTTAAGGAATTTCATTCCGTCCTTATTTGCTTCAGTTTTTGGTATATGTTTTTTTTTTGCATATCCTTGTTGATATAAACTGAAGATTTGTATTTTGTTTGTATTTATCTGGAGTTTATGTAATTCATTTGAATGAAATCCTTAATAAAAACATGTTTAAAAAAAATATATATGACAGGGGCGGATCCAGCCTTCGCCAATAGGGGGGGGGGGGGCAGAAATCTTTATCATCCATAATTTCCCTGATCGGCCGCTCGATATTGATTTTTTTTGAAGGGGTAGTCGTAATAGTCACTTCTTATAGCTTTATTCTCATAATTCAACATAAATATACATGTATAATAACCTCATAATCCTTATATTATTCCAACAGTGCGAGCGATAAGCGCGAGCTAAATATTTTTGAAATTCAATGTATTTTGTCTTCAAATCCGGACATTCTAGGCAATGTTTGTGAACCCCGAACATGATGTGTATAATGAAATTTTTAATACATGTTTTTACTGATCGAAAAGGTACCTGTTAAGGACTGCTTGTAGTTAGCCATGAACTTATGTTACATATTTCAACAATCAAATAATGAGGGCGCGAAGCCTTAGCTGAACTTTTTTTGACATTTCTACCTAACTTGGAAATTCCAAAACACTTTTGTGTAATCGTGAACAGGGTAGGTATATAACTAAACAACTGATGCGAGCTAGTGCAAAGCGCGAACGGAAAAAAAAAATCGAGATTTAGGCCTAAAAACGGGACACATTCATGTTTTGTAAATCATGAAAAGGAAGAGTGATTCGAGATCTTTTTACATTAAATATGGTAACGCAAAGCGCTAGCAGAATTTTTTTGATATTCTGGTCTGAAACTAGATAATGATTTTGAATAGAGAACAAGCTGCGTATCTGAATAAACATGAACGCGCGTGTTTCCCATTTAGACCTAGAATCTGGGCATTATACATTTCGTTATCATGAAAATCTATGAAGCGAGCGCGAAGCGCGAGTTTAAATATTTGATATTCTGACCTGAAAAGGGGTCGTTTCAAGTTGTATGCTTTAAGCACTTTGTAGGAAAAATGTGAGGTGGATATGGATCGCACTTTATAAGGAGCTGATATATTTAAGTATTTGAGTTTTTTACATATAGGACCGGGACATTTTGTCATCATACTATACATGTATAAAAATGATGACTATCTTCCTATATTTCTTCCTAAGCGCGAGATGAAACTTGTCGATATTCCATTCTGAAAAGGACAATCTTATTTATCAATCTAATAAAAATAGGCCTATAATGAGAGCGCGAAATCTATCAATATTGTGGCCTGAAAACTGGAAATTTCAAGCACTTATTCAATTATGAATAGGATTTGATGAAATTTTCTGTGCTATAGTTACGCTTCTGATATTTTTCTCTTTTTATTCAAATCGACTTTTTGTTGATCGGAAATATGGCTATCAATATAGCGCTCTCATACAAACAATATTAACCGAATTCCATGGCACACCCATAGCACACCCAACATGCCCAATCCAAATTCAATATTTCTGATCCCCGGCATCCCCTTATGAAATTATGGATTGTCTCTACTTGATAATAAAAGAAGTTCTGGTTATGATGATATCAACAACGTTATACTTAAAGGAGAATGAAACCCTTGAAACCAGCTGAATCCATATCAAAGAGAAAAATCAAAGAAACATATTGTTGAAAGTTTGAGGAAGATTGAATGAATAATAAGAAATATATGAGCATTTGAATATTGAGATCACTAATGCCATGTAGATCCTCCCATTGGCAATGCGACCAAGATCTGTGATGTCACACACGTACAACTCCCTCATTACTTTAGTACTTGTTTCACTTATATTCTCACTTTTATAGAGTATTTCACAAGGTGAGGTGTTCTCTTTATGAGAGGACAAGTACAGAGGTTTCACAACATTATATCATTGATGAATCGTTTGTCATATGATTAGAATGAGCAAAAAGAGATGTTTTGGGGTATATTTTCAGTGTCCAAAAGGGGAGAGTTGTTCATCTGTGACATCATAGATCTTGGTCGCATTGCCAATGGGAGGATCTCCATAGCATTAGTGATCTCGACATTCAAATGCTCATACTATTGCTAGTCCTATGTTACTCAAACTTTTGTTGATCTTATTCTTTGATTTTTCTGCTTTCACAAAAGCTAACTTGCTCCAAGAGTTTCATTCTCCTTTAAAACTATAATTCCATATATTGTTGATCCTCTTGCTCACATTTTCAATTTGTTCATGGACAAGTGAAAATTGCAATTGTCATTCCCATTTATAAGAAAGGAGATAGATCAAGCAATTACCGACCTACATCCCTACTACCATGTATTTTTGAAATTCTGGGAAAAATCATTATAGCCGAACAATTAAATTTTTAAATGATAATAACATTTTTTCAAATTTACAGTTTGGATTTATATAGAGAAAAGCACAGTACATTTCACGCCTTATTATCATTTGTTGAAAAAGTTGATCATGCTGTCGATAAACCTTTACATAATTATGGTGGGTATTTTCCTGGACTTGTCTAAGGCATTCGACACTAGCTATTAATCCTATAATCCATAACTTATTGCATTTTATGGCATACGTGGGAAGGGCGTTGGAGTGGTTCAGGAATCGTAGTACCTCTCTATAACATTTTTTTTTTTACAATTCCTCCAATTTATGTAATATTAATTGTGGTGTGCCACAAGGAAGTATAATGGGACCCCTCTTCTTATTTTATATATTAATGATTTTAGCAGAGCATCTAAAATTTTATCTTTCAGAACTGATAACACAAATATATTTTCTCACAATGATCCGCTAACACTAGCTTTCTTGTCAGTGATTATTCATTATTCCTGTTACTTCTCTATAAACTTACATATTCTACCTAATATATATCAACTATGGATCCTTGTTTGGGGCAATACACACCAAAATTTACTTATAGTGATCATTTCACTTTGTTCTGATTTAAAGAATTCTCCTTTTGGTTCCTGAAAATGGGCTAAACATTAGGCTTATAGTGTAAAAATACCATCCCAAAAGTTTCAAAGTATTATATTTACAGGATCAATTTTAAAACCTTGGAGATATAAACCAAAGTTTGAAAATAATTGGGAGTTGGTTTCAATGACTAGGTGTATACAGAGAATCTGTGCAACACAACACATTAATTCTAGATGAACACATTATGACCTACATACAGTGTGTACAAGGTATACACTGAACATAGAGCTAGTGCAGCTAATAGCGTGTGTATAGGAGATACACACAACAGAAGGCAGTCAACACCCAACAGACTTTTTGAATTGGAGAAAACTGGTCATAAGCTGAACCCGTCTACTAGACGGTTCTCGAAATCAGGCTAATAAAAGTGCTACTTGTATCTAAATTAGAGTTTTTCATCCTATATTGTGGTCTGTTTCAGGGTTTTTGAGGACAAATACAGGCACTCATACGCACGTTTCAACTCAGTTTGAGAATTTTTTAAATCAGCTGCTCACAAAGTTAAACGATCCCTTTAACAAAATATTATTATTACAAAAGAAAGCCCTTAATTCGTATATATTCATCCTCACATCCCCGTTGCACCGATACTGCTCCTGCTCCCCTTTTTCTTTGATTATAAAATTTTAAAGATTTATTAAGACTTAAAAAACAATTTCAGCTATAGGACATGTATACGTATAAAAGTATGGTTCCTTTTGCATTTCATGATAGGCCCTTTGTTTTCTCAAAATAACAATTTTCATACAATAGGTATATCCTATACCAGACACGCCAATAACTTTCATCTGCCTATATATAACTCGTTTTTCTCAAAATACTTTTATTTTCATATCGGCCGCCCAAAATTTTGGAATTCCCTCCATAAAGATATTGAACAGGCCCCCTCCATCTATCCCGCCTTAAGAGAAAACTAAAAATATTTATGTTACTGTCTATATTACCAAAGTATTGCTTAGTTTGTTTATTTTTTTAGTATCATCTACGCTATTTTAGTCACGTGCACTCTCTTTGATCCACGTTAATTTGCACTCTTGTTCTAGTTGTCCCCCATCCCCTCCCTCTCTCCCTAAACCCTTTATCTCTACATATCTATCTGTGGGTCTCCCCCTCTGAGTTTTTCTCTCCCCACTTATCCTTGCCTTAATTCTCTCGCTTTGATCTCTCGCTCCCCGGCCCTTAATTCCTCCTTCAGTAATTTATTCCTGCTCTCTCCCCTCTATTCTTCGTCACGTCTTTTCTTTTGCGTTCTTAGTATCGTCCCATATCTCTGTCATTATTTCTCGCTATTAGTATTACTCCATTACTCATCATCTATTCCTATTATTATCATTTTCTTAACGCCTACAACTTGCGAATGAGTCGCCAATTTTCCAGTATTTGATACAATTGGGGACCCACGCTCTATATACAAGCAATTGAGACTATTTTGCAAATGTTTTTGAATTAGTAGTTGATTTGTAATCATCGTTATCATTTCATTTGTATCAGTTGTGATATAAACATAGAGATGTAAATAATCCTTTGGATTTGGGATTTTTTAGTTTTGACGACACCGCAGAAAAGTACGGCATCTGATCGATCTGCAGCGCAGCACCCCGACGTCCGACAGTACAGTGCAGTGCCTGGGTAAAAAAGAGGCAAAACATCATCTTAAAGTCAACTTTAAGGAGAAAGGATGTCGATGTCTACTGAATTAACACAGCTGGCAGAACAGTTTGCAACAGTGACCGGTGAGCTTTTACTCCATTTAAGAAGAATAATTAATATTTGGACAAATAATATGTACGGCCGTCAGATGAGCGGCATTCCCTCCGTACTTGAGACCGAAGTCTTCCATAGGCAGTACAGTCGTAGTTGCAGTGCAACGCAGGCGCAGCCGCGCTCAGGTGATCCGGTGTGAAAGCAACGCACGACGCATAGTACAGCGAGAGACTAAATGTCAGACTGCATCAGTGCATACATAACACTAAACAAGTAGATCTACAGACAGTGTCTAACATTAAAAATTTAAAAGGGTGAGCATAGCTAAGTTCACTCTAGACAGCTGGCAGCCGTCTGTTTCGAGGAGTTTTTCAACATTTTTTTATTTTTTAAATTTCTCCTCGTACACAGACGGCTCGCTTAGGCCACTCACACAACATGCGAGGTTAGTATACTAACCTCGCACAACGCATGTGATTTCATAGTGCATTTTGACGTTTTCATTTATCACACGAATGTAAGGGACTATGAAACGCCAAACCTTTCAATATCTTTCCACTATGTTAATCTTGATCGTATGATTTTGTTCATTTTAAAAAGGAATAGGAACTTATTTAAGTGTTTTTATCGCTTACCTCCAAATCTCAACCAGGATACTTCGCTGGGTCCGTCCTTAGTCATCCTTCGTACTGCGGTGGAAATTACGCAAACAACAATCGAAATGCGAATTTTTCCTATCGAACATTCTCAATTCAAGTTGTCGGCGCATAATAGGAAATTGTACCAAAAATCAACAGGTTGCATCTCATGTATATACTTAAAGGAGAATGAAACCCTTGAAACTAGCTGAATCCATATTAAAGAGAAAAATCAAAGAAACATATTGTTGAAAGTTTGAGGAAGATTGAATGAATAATAAGAAAGTTATGAGCATTTGAATATTGAGATCACTAGTGCCATGTAGATCCTCCCATCGGCAATGCGACCAAGATCTGTGATATCACACACGTACAACTCCCTCATTACTTTAGTACTTATTTCACTTATATTCTCACTTTTATAGAGTCTATCACAAGGTTAGGTGTTTTCTTTATGAGATGACAAGTACAGAGGTTTCACAACATTATATCATTGATGAATCGTTTGTCATATGATTAGAATGAGCAAAAAGAGATGTTTTGGGGTATATTTTCAGTGTCCGAATGGGAGAGTTGTACGTGTGTGACATCACAGATCTTGGTCGCATTGCCAATGGGAGGATCTCCATAGCATTAGTGATCTCGACATTCAAATGCTCATAACTCTTTTATTGCTAGTCCTATTTTACTCAAAGTTTTGTTGATCTTATTCTTTGATTTTTCTGCTTTCACAAAAGCTAACTTGCTCCAAGAGTTTCATTCTCCTTTAAAGAGGGTCCTATTTGGTCAAAGTCGTGAGAATTGAAATATTGTATAATTCGAACAATAAAAGAGAAATAGTGAGTGACATTATTGACTCTCTCATTTAGATATCAATGAATTGTGGCTTTGTGCATGTAACTGTTTTGTGATAAATAAGCGAAACTTTAATATGTCATAACTTTCTTATTTTACATCCGATTTTGATGAAGTTTTCAGCGTGTAATTGTTTCATAATTCTCTATTTATTCAAACATTTTTTTCTGGGATGCACTTGACCTTTAAGAGATTTTCCAATGAAAACAAAATGTTTTCTGTTAAAGTATAAAACCAGTGGCGTACCTAGGATTTTCCACAGGGGGGGGGGGGGCAAAATCGGCTGCCAAAAAATTTGACAAGCAAAAAAAAAAAAAAAACAGTCTTCAATAAAAAATAAAGGTTTTCGTACCAGAAAAAAAAAATTGACAAGCAAAAAAAAAAAAAAAAGGTCTTCAATAAAAAATAAACGTTTTTTTACCAGAAAAAAAAAATTGACAAGCAAAAAAAAAAAAGGGGGGGGGGACAATAAAGGTCTTCAAGCTCGTCGGGAGGGGGGGGGGCAAAAAAGGTCTTTCAAGCTCCTCAGGGGGGCAGGGATATGTCTTTTGTATGGGTTGTGGCTCGTCAGGGGGGGTGCAGACCCCCCCCCCCCCGTAGGTACGCTAGTGTATAAAACAGAAGAGGAACATTTCCTTCACGTATTTTTATATCCAAAATATGTTGCCTTAGTATGGAATAATCACAATGACAAAATGAAAATGGGTACCTTCCTAATGATCATTGAGATTTCACCTATGGAATCATTGATTAATAATTTTCAAAGCTTTAAATAGATGAAAATGTTCATTGAGAAAATATACATATATATATATATATAATATATAATATATATATGAACAAAATGATAATGTCCCGATCGTTTCGCATTACGTGTGTTAGATTGCGGGCGTTTGTGTGTGTGTGTGTGTGTGTAGGAAGCAAGATGTTCGTGTTAATGTTTGCACAAAAAAGGAGAGGGAAAGGGAAAGGAAAAGGGGAGGGGGAAAGGTAGAGGAGAGAGAGGGAAAAGGAGACAATAAAATAGAAAGAAAACAAAGGAAAGAAAGAGGGGAAGGGAGAGGGAAAGAAAAACGGAAAGAGCAAGAAAAGAGTAGGGAAGGGAGAAAGGAAAGAAAACTTTAAGGGAAAGGAAAAGCGAAAAAAGGAAGGGAAAGGGAGAGAAGAAAAGAAGGGAGAACGAAAATGGGGAAAGGGAGAGAATGATGAAGGGGATAGGAAAATGTCAAGTTTGAAGATCTAAATATTAACACTAAAACAAAATTGGACTTCCATATTTTATTCATAAAAATACCGTCTTTTTCATGATTATAAAGGTTCAACGTCCCTGTTCTAGGTCTATACTTCAACATAAATCTACTGGCGCTTCGCGCTTGAATTCTGGAGGTCATTCGTTTTTTTAAAGTATAGGTAATCTGTCGGACTTTTCATAAAGTCCGAAATTCAAATCTTAAGCGCAAATGCGCTCGCATTATTTTTCATTTAGATACAGTCCTGTCATCAATATCAAAAATTATAAGCACGAGCTTCGCGCTGGCATCATTTTTGTAAGTGACATTTATGATGTTGTTCATATTTATAAAATGCTTAGAATGTCCATTTGTTGAGGTTTAAATATCAAAAAATTCAGCGCTCGCATAATTTGTAAGGTAAAAAGGCCCACCATTTTAATCGTTATACAAATGTGCTTATACAACGTCCAGAATGCAGTTCGGAATATTGAAAATAATTGTTGGTCTCGCTATTTCTGCCTGTGCGACAAGCATTTATCATTTTGAATCATGAGATTCACCTTTAAAATATGATGAAAAAGTATCGTTAAGACTGAATTAAGAAAAAAAGAAGCTCACGTTTCACGCTTGCATTTTGATCCGTTAGCTTATGATAATAATGGTGACTTCATTAATATATTTTAGCGGACATGTCCACCTTTTGGTGCTTCAAGAAAAATAAACACAACACACAAATAATAATAGAAAACCAACAAGAATACAATAGATAGTTACCTATCCCACTCATGAATTCTTATTCAACAGTCCCCAAAACGTCTTTTTTTCGTGTTAGCTTATTTCATATATCTCCTCATAGTTATGGTTATAAAAAGTGCTCAGAATGTTTTATTTTCAAGTCCTTGTATCATCAGAATTTTCAGCTCGGGCAGCTCTATCGCATTTTGATTACTATCCTGTTGATTTATTTACTTGAACAAAATATTTAAAATGTCCAGCTTTTAGAACAGATATCAAAAAAAGGTATTCACCTTTGATCATAGACGAGGAAGAAGAAAAAAGTGAAAAAAAAAGGAAACAAACTAACGAATTAATGTGACACAATTTTTCTTCATTTCAAGGCGACTCTTTACATTTCATCATCGCTGATGGCACTACAATCGAAAATACCGCTTGACAGCAAAAAAAAAAAAAAAAAAAACAGAAACAGGAAAATAATGCTGAGTGTCTAAAATGCAGCTAGCAGTACAAGCTGCAGATCGTAAACAAACGTCTTGTGAAAAATATTGCGCGCCCTCTTTAGGCAAAAGTTGATATCCACGATCATACTGCGGCATCTACGTGAAGATCACGAGAAAATGCTTTTATTTTATTAAAAAACACACCAAAGAGAAGTCAAGAAACGATCCATATGGTTCGGTAAGTGTCATAGCACAATTAGAAACATTATTTTAAAAGGAATGGCATAGTTATTTTAGTAAAAAGTGTGTGAAAGATTCGCGTGCACCATGTGCATATGAATCCTTCGCACGCGAGATGCATTGATCCCATGAGTGCGCTTAGGCTAGCCAGGCGGCTTCTAGACTAGAGAGTAAAAATCATTTACTAACGTAAGGTTACTCTCATACGAAGCCAGGCCTTCTATCTCATAGACCCACACAAAGGAAGCCAAAACCTGAAACTTTCACCCCCGAGCTTTCTACTTTCCTTCTAAAAGATCTAGCTCTAAATCATGTACATGGGATAAAACTTCATTTCCAACATTTCTCTCTCTTTTCATTTTTTTTCTTTTCTTCTTTCTCTTAAATTTACTTTCTTTTATTTCCTTCATTCTTTCTTTCCTTAAACTCCTAGAGAGTAAAAATCATTTACTAACGTATGCTTACATGTAATACTCTCCACGGCTCCCACATATTCTCATTTTTTTCTCTTATGTTTTCCATTTTGGTTATTTTGTATACTGTGCATGTATACTTCTTTCAATTTGAATTGTATGTTCTTTGTTTTTAATGAGAATTCAAAATTAATAAATGAAATAATAATTTGCAAATCTCATTATCATCCAACAACCAGTTTCATCCATTTAATCTATTGATGCCTATCCTAATATTAATTTGTTGAACGGAGATCATAAGATAGAGTATAGAATCATGAAATATGATAACATGTATAATTCATATGTTTATGTATAGATTAATATGTTATCTTTCATCTTTTTGGCATTTTTTAAGCTTCAATCATTGACTAGACAAACTGTGGGATAAATAGACCTATAAAATTGACAAAGAATTGAGTTGGTCATTTCACTGTACAGTGCATCCCAGAAAAAAGGAAACCAGGATTTCGATGTCTTTTTTCTTCAAAAGCAAATGAATTATGATATTTCATTATTACATAATCATAATATTCCTCTTTTATAATTTGGTACCTAATATATGACAAACAATTCACACATATGAGCAAGATGAGTTTGAAATTTTAATTTCAAAACCAGATTGCGTATAAAAATTTGACAAGATTGGTTCGTGATACGATGACCGTTTTTATTCGACAATTGGCTCATTATCATCTCTTTTGTATTCTTTGTTAAGATTCTTTCACTGATCCCTGAAATGAGAATGGATTCAGATTCACACATGAGTTTCTGCGCAAATCGTTTCTGATATGTCTCAATATTTATTGTTTGTAATCTGCCATGCATGAATGGTTTGCGAAGCTGTTCGTTTCAAATCAGAGATGAGATTCCACTCTTGCCATGAGTATCAAATTAATAGTAAAAAACATATTTGATAATTGTGAAATCTGTCTCTCAAAACGGGTTTCCTTTTTTGTGGGACACGCTGTATAGGACGCATATCCTAAAGTATAAAGTATTTAGTGTCACCAAACACTATGAATTATTAACCAAGTTTTCTAGGCCTAAAAAATATGATACTATTATTTCCAAACCTTGGATCAACCACTTCATTGTTCTTTTGCTTGTCCAATAGGCTCAACAACCGAAGTGGGTCTGCGTATGCTTGAAGTATGTAATGGCGACCTAGAGAGGGCGATCTCCATGCATTTGGACAACGTGGTTGATGTAGATGCTATCCAGACTAAAAATGCCGTTGCTACTTCCTCCCAACGTTCGGCTGCTGGTCCATCAATACCCCCTGAGTAAGTGAGAAACATTTAGGAAAATAATTTTGTACCCCCTGAGTAAGTGATGAGTTACAATAATCATAATATACCCCTTATTGAGTGATAAATGATAATAATGATACCCCCCCCCCCGAGAAAGTGATAAATGATGATAAAATATTCCTTGAATTGTGAAAGTGATGGGCTTACAAGGCAAGCTGGGTGTTCTTTGTGCGAGTTAGTCTCATTACCTTAGAAAATGCATTCATCATATAAAAAAACATTTTGTATGCTTTTGTCAAATTATTTTCATCATGAACCATTGAATATGTACATTTTAATACTGTACAGGAGAAAGAATGAATATCTTTTAGAGGTACAGTATAGGGCTTTCTTGGTTTAAGCTCCAACTATAACTGTTTGTGATGCTGCGTGTTCTATCTTTTTTAGGGTCAAAGGTCATGTTGATTGGCAGGGTACACTCTGGAGGACGCATTTAATGGCATATTTTCTCTGAAGATCTGTATGATGTTTTATAGTGGTAAAATATATTTTCCTTTCATAAATTTGTCTTTCCAGTGATTCGGTTCGACCTCCAATACCAAGTAAAATGGATACATTGGTTGAAGATGTTCCCACATTTGGTAAGGATACATGTATGTCTTTGTAAGTGTTGTTCTAACAATGATAATAATACATTTAGCTGGACTTATCATATAAAGCGCTTCTTGCCTGAGGATACAAGCGCTCCTAGTATTACTCCAGCTTTAACCGCGCTGCCCTTGTAGGCGCTCAAACATTCAAGGAATTTCTTCCAACCGGATATCCATTCACCTTACCTGGGTTGAGTGCAGCACAATGTGGATTAATATCTTGCTAAAGGAAAACATGCCAAGTCTTGGAATCAAGATCACGTTCCTCAGATTGAAAGATGTGAGTCGTAACCACAGGACCATGACATCTCCACAATGTACACTTTACCAAACTGCATTTGATAAATCAATTCATATGATTTAGATGAATATCATGAGATATGTATTCTCTTACTTGATTACTAAAATATAGTCCTTAACCCTAACTAGGCCGGGCTTTTTTGGCTGTTCTATGGTCGGGGGGGTTGATTCAACCCCCCCTCCCTGAGATCTCGGCCGCCGATCGCGCGAGCGCCGCAAAAATTTGCACGCTGGTAGTGTGCGATGTAATCTACAAGGCTGTATGGTAAAATTTTCCAAAATAATGAGATTTTATTTTATATGAATTAATTATGCTAATTTATGCATAAATCATACTTTTTGCTCTAATTCACTAAATAAAGCTCCTAGAATGCTTATTTTTGGTAAAATATTCTTTGTAGCATTCTTAACAATAGCAAGTGAAAAAACTTCGGTTTGGAAATCAATTTCTTATGTATTTTATTGTTTTATGAATTTCTTATGTATTTCTCTGTTTTTCAACCTTTTGTTTTTCTTTGTTTTTCACCAGATTTATTGCACAACCTTTTTGAAGCATAATTATGCTAAAATCAATTGCTTTCAGCTGTTTAAAGTAAAAATAATCATATCTTTATGAATAAGATGAGAAAACTCAATTTGCATTGACTTTGTACACAAAATCACGTTTTGAAACAATTTTTGGTCTGACATGCACTTACAAAATGTTGCGTAATTTCGGAACCGTGTATTCGGGCATCGTTAATTTGGTCTCAAAAGATGCGCAAGACTTAAAAGTATAAACTCTGCGAGTGGCGCATTATCATTCAATTAGGGTCTTTTTTAGTAGACTCTTAGAGTGAGTTGTATAAAATGTGTGATTAGTTCAGGGGCCTGTTTCATAAAGAGTTATGAACATTGTAGCATTGTCATTTATGGCAACTACCAATTACCATGGCAACTACCATGGTAACAGCTCAGCAACCACTCACAATCAAGGTTTCCATGAAACTTACGCTAAAAAACATTACAATAGTAGTACGTCTTTATGAAACACACCCCGGATCTGGCAAGTACTGAGTCATGCATTTTACGAGTAAATAAAGAGTAAAGATTCCATTTACCCCAAAATAAGGAAAATTTCAAACTTCAATTTGATACATAATGTAGAATACAAAACTGACCTCATGCTGGTATATCAACCATATCACATACAAATTCCATGTACCCCTGGTATTTTTTTAAAGACAAAACTGCCTGACAGTATTTCTAGAATCACTTTTGACATCTTTGTTTTAAAGTAGAGACATAATTTTCAATGTACATGTATTTCTCAATTTATTGAACTGGAAATAACAAAAATTTTCATTGCCAGGGTAAAAGTATTGAGAAATATGAGTATTCGAATCACTTCCGAACAATTTCGATTGTAAATTTTGAATTTTTTTAAAGGTCCGATTCCTAGACAAAGAAGGGCAAGGCAGTCAGTGTTTGATGGTTTACGTGATTTTCAAGCAGAAACAAGTAAGTTGATAAATTTTAAAAATTTTATTCTATAATATTAATTTAAATTGAGGTACGGTAAACTGAATAATGAATTGATTGTTGCAGTTGACAAGGGTTGGTTAGGGTTAACCCAAACAGTCCCTCAGTTCTCCACCGAGGATTGCGCGATCGCGACAAATCACAAAGATTGGTACGCACTTCACCCATGATGTAATCTCCACAATTCAATTGTCAATTGTACCAAAATTAATTTTGCTAATTAATGCATAAAATCATAATTTGGCTGTAAATCTTTTAATATAGCCCCCAAGTGCTAGATTTAGGTCTGGACACTTTTCTTAAGATTACTATCAAATGTATATGACAAAAAATGGCAATATCAACTTTTTATTGATATGTATTTTATTGTTTTTCAAATTTCTTATCTATTTCTTTTTTTGTTTGACGTTATGTTTTTCATTGTTTTTTTCAATGGAAATCGTCGGAAACGTTTTTTCAGTTTTGAATAACATGCCATCTATTGCAAATCAGTAATGATTATGAATTTTGGCTACATACTGAATTTGCATTGGATTTGTACATGAAATAACGTTTTTTGAGCAATTTCAGGTCTGAAATGCACTTACAAAATGTTACGTAACTTCTGAACTGCGTACCCTTGCATCACAAATTTGCGGCGCAATCTTTTCGCATTATGTTGGTGGGGCTTCCCCCCCTCCTCGGGCTGGTTAAGCCCAGAGCACACTATGCAACTAGATTCCATTATTAAAGGATGTGTGCACCAACCTGCAATGCTCTGCAGCTGTAGTCTGACTTGTGCAGAAAATCGTGGACCACATCTTGGACATTTGACATGTCAAATTTTTATATCAGCCAATCAGATTTGTCGTGGACGATGACGTCATGACCAATTTCCTGCACCACTATTAATAAATGCATACTAGACAAACCACCGGCCAAACTCATGGTCGTTCTGGCCTGGCCTTGCCGAGTCTGACCCGGTCGCTTGATTGAATCGTTGCCCTCGATCTCAAATTTTAAATTTCATTCGACATTTTAGTCTAAAAATCCGAAATGAGTGTGTTTTAACCCCAAATTCTTGGACGAAATTTAAATTCAGAGATGGCAAAAAGAACGTGCATCAAATTGGTTCTGCATCAGTGCTTAGATAAGGTGCCTGTTTTGTGATTGGCACTGAGTTGCGATTGGAAACTTGTTCCAATCTGATCTTAGTGTAATCGCATCAGATTGTTTGCGCTGGGCTTGAGATTTACTCTAGTGCAATCTGAACCCTTATCTTGTGAGTATATTATCCGATAATGCATTATAATAGCTTTGTATAAAACACAGTTAAAAAGAGACAAGATTTATTATGGTTGCATGGAAACACAATACAGTATTCATATTTGACGCATGTTTCAGATTGTGACATGAATTTTTTTTTTTTAAAGAACATAACAGCAATCTTTTGGGCCCCACTGAGAGGCATTGCAGTATGATTTTATGTTGAATTTAATCAGGAAGAGATGCAATCTTATTAATATATATATATTTTTTTAGGACTTCAGGAGGAGATGATACACAATCCAAAATCTTCATCAAAAAAGAGAACGTTGGAAGATCTATTCAGACCACCACTTGACCTCATGCACAAGGGAACATTTGTGACGGTAAAAATTTCATTTTTGTTGAATAATTTAAGGGGAAGATCACCCCAACTATAAATTCATTGCTTGATTAAAGCAGAAAACATTCTGACAAATTTTGGTAAAGGTTTGATGAAAATCTGTCAAATCATGACAGAGTATAATAAAAACGTATGAATCACCCCTATTATAAGTCTATTGCTTGATTAAAGCAGAAAACATTCGGACAAATTTTGGTAAAGTGTTTGATGAAAATCCGTCAAAGAAAGACAGAGTTTTTTTTATTAAAGTTTTAATTTTGTGATGTCAGAGACAAGCAGCTCCTCCATATGTTGTGAGATATAGGTGTATAACCCTATTGTATATAGCCTGGGCTATTTTGAAATTGCATATTTCATATAGTAAAATCCAAATAAAATAGTGAGTGGGTGACTTTGTCAGTCTGCTCATTTGCATACCAACCAGGATGTGCAGATAACTGTTTTGCGAAATTAACTTTCTTATTCAACATCCAATCTTGATGAAATTTTCAGTGTTATGCTTGTTGGATTTTTCTTCTTTTTTTCGAATTAACTTTTTTTGTTGGGATGGACTTGTCCTTTAATTAAATGAGGTCTGTGGCCGCTTTGAAATAGGAACATTGTGATGAATTCATGGTGTTGCGTACACAGTGGTCGAGCAATCTCCCGGTGTTAGCATGAATAAGCAGGGTTTTCACAGTCATGGAAAATCCTGGAAAAATTTGTGGTCATGGAAAATCAGGGAATTTGGAAAATTTGTGAAAAGTCATGGAATTGCATTTACCTCTTGGCTATGGCAGCTTCCCAGTTTGTTGTGTCTCGTAACTCTCATACTCTGCTATTATAATTGGTGTTCATGATTTCCATTTTTCCCAGTTTTGTGACATCTCAAATTCTACACAACTCCCGGGACGTCCCGGGAAGTCATGGAAAGCAGCAATTTAGACATGGAAAAGTCACGGAATTCTGTTTTCAAATTTCTGTGGGCACCCTGATAAGAGATGAGGATGCGATCTGTGCACATGAAACTCACTAGTTGTTTTTCCTTTTCATATCGCCAGGCAAGAGAAGCAGGCCAGGTGCAGGGCAAGTGGCTGATGGTCAACGTTCAGAACGTCAGGGAATTCAGCTGCCAGCAGCTCAACAGAGACATCTGGAGTGATTCTACTGTGAAG